>NC_081352.1:5256597-5295151 GCF_029784015.1 Lycium ferocissimum
ACAAACACAAAACAAAAAACCCGGCTTGCACACCACACCCAATTCCATAATTTTGGGTGAAAACCCCAATCACTAAAACACATATACCTATCAGACAACACAAAAACATAGAATTCTTACCTTATTCTTCAAATTCCAACTTGTCGCAAACGTGGTCTTTTCGCTAAACTAATTATACCACATCGGAGAGCGTCTTGAACTTATCAAGAATTCAAGAACGAAGAGATCTTTGAATCAAAGTTGAAGAACTAGAATTTTTTTTTTCCAAGGGAGTTCGGCCGAATGGCCTTTGCACTCTCACCCTCTCTTTGTTTTTTTTTTCTTGAACTTTCTAATGGATGAGTATGCATGGAATCATCCACTTATACTCACAAGCCACATGCTTAGCACATGACCATTTAAATTGGGTTGGGCCAAGGCCATGTTGGCCGGCCACCCTCAAACATTAGGGCCTAAATTCTCTTATTTTTTTCCAGCCCAATTCATCATGGATCCTATTTTAAAATTCCCGAAACTAATTTCCAAAATTCCAAACTTTCCCCTAGACGTTCTCCGATGTTTCCGCGTCAATACTTCTCATGAACAACTTATATGCTAAATAGAACCAAAATATGGCCTTACCCCTTACAAGTCGCAATTATTTCGAAACTTCCGAATATGCAAAAACACGGGATATAACATAATATGGTCGAACTATGGTTCTTAAGTCTTTTGTATGATTGGATTTCAAATGTTGCATAAAGAGTTTTTGTTTTTAAAAGATTCTATGTCGAATAGGTCCCTAACTTTCATAGAAGGGCTCGGATCGCTTTGATATGTTCGTAGAAAGTCCTAAAGTGGATAATGTCCGTAAATTTCATATACGGTGTCGGATTGCTTTGATATGTTCGCAAATGACTCTATAACGAATAATGCCCGTAACTTTCACAAAGGGCGGGCATCGGCTTTCTTCGATACATGTTTATGATCCCGAGACGTTACGTGACATATTTCATAATGATATTTCAAGAGTCCTAGGTGTGATTATTATTCGGATACTCGAGCGTTGATTTGTCTACTTATCTACCGAGTCCGAAATGATGATTTATATGCATATGGTTTCTCACTACTCGCTCGTGCGAGGCGTTATTACTTCTTTCACCGCGTCTCGGGCCAAGGCATGTATTAGCGCAACTCACCGCATCATTCACCCGTCCCTCACTCGTAGGCCGGGGCACGTTATTCGACCGCGTCCGCTCGGCTGGGGGCCGGGGCACGTTATATGATATGATGATGGTGCCGGCCCACAGATGGGCCGAGTATGATATACATGATGGAGACATGATCTCGTTCGACCGCGTCCCTCGCCGGAGGTCGGGCACGTTATATTTATATGATGATATTCGCTCGTCCCTCGCCGTAGGGTCGGGGCACGTTATATGCACACGTCGTAAATGATGATTTTATCACCGAGTCCCTCAACGGAGGTCGGGACACACGTTATATGGCATATGTATACGATGATTATTTACTTACGTTTCTAAATACCATAATGAGTTGATATGATATTGACATGCATGATTTATGTTTCAAGGCAAGCCTTACAGAGTTTTCTATGAATTTTATTTCGGCATGATCCTCACCGTATTTCATACTTTACATACTCGGATATATTCCGTACCGACCCCCTTTCTTCTGGGCCGCATTTCATGCCACGCAAGTGTATACGAATGAGTGAGGATATCGGTAGAGGATGTTCCAACCGGATTGGCGAGCTCCATTTCCTCCTGAGGGCCGAGTCGCAGTGTCTATGTTATGGTATCTCGAGTTATGTTAGAGACTTTCACATGCGCGCAGTCATGTGTAGAACATGTCAGTCTTGTAAGCGACTCTGTAAGCCGATGTATCATTATGCATTTTATTACAGATTTCATACGATTACAGATTTTACTTGATTTGAGAAAGACGAAAAGAATGTTGTTCCTTGAAAAACTTTCATTATGCACTCACTTCATGATTTAAGGGCCCAGTATGATTATGAGTATCACGAGAATACCGCGGTTCGGCTCGGCCCTAAGCAAGCGTCGGTGCCCATCATGCTCCCATGGAAAGTTGGGGTGTGACACCAACCGTAGATTCGGCCCCAGCAAATGGCATACTTCACAGACCTGCATCTACTACGACATACGGCCAGTAGAAAACTTACGGACCGTATGTTGGTCCGTAGATCTTGGTCGGGACAGGTTAGGGATTAATATAAGGGACCTTACCTTCATTTCATTTTCATTTCATTTTCACTCCTCCACAAGTCAAGACTTCTCTAGAACATTCCATACACTTCAACCACAAGAATTCAAAGGAAATTGATGATCAACTTCATCAAACCAACAAGAATCAAGAGTGTAAAACCCATTAAAGTCATCCAAACCAAGAAACCCTACGAGAGGTGAAATAGTGGTTTTTGCAAGAGTGTATTACCATTCAAGGCTTATCCCTCCATCATCTAAGGTGAGTTTCATGATCTTTCCATGTTGTTTGAAGTATTGATAGGTTCAAACACTTGGATTGTGAAGAGTAGAAAATGGGTCATAAATGGGTGAATAGTGTCGATGTTGAGTAGTAGTTGAAACGAACCATGAAAATGGATATGTTGAGATTATAAATACGTTTTAAATGACATTTAGAACATGGAATAAGTATGGTATGTGAAAGAACGCGATAGTGAACTTTGATCATGATTATGGAGAATTTAGAGTAAATTCCTAAATGTGGATAACGCGAGTGAATGATGCTTGTTGTGTATGATGTCGTGATTGTCGTTATGAATGTTTGGGAGTTGATATGGAATATGGAGGAAATCGTATAAACAAAGGAAATGCTGCCCAATTTTCTCTAGCTTTTGAAAACACGTTCTTATAAGTGTGTAGCTAATGTCGATACGAATTCTCTTGAAGGTGGAACGCGTGCATTAAAGGAGAACGAACAAGCGATAGAATAGCTAAACGACAAAGGTATGTAAGGCTAATCCCTTCTTTCTAAGGCATGAATCTTATGGCATGAATTTTCTCCTTTCTCATGAATGTCCTATCTTAAAGAAACCTATGAGTCCTTGTTCATGAATAGCCATATGAGATAAGAAATACGCTATGAGTACGATAATGATGATGGTCAGCTTAAGTCTAAAGATTCTAGAGATCGATATGATGTGCCTACGAGGCTAATGGTACTAACCACGATTTATTGATGTTTTCCTTATGTGCACTCACCTTAAAACGTTAGTCCCTCCAAGGTGAGATATAACGATTATGAACACTCCATAACGTAATCGGGGGTTCACGACCTTATGTCACCCCGACATAGCTATAGTTGCTTTCAAGTCCTAATGTATGTTTTGCTGATGTACACATGTGTAATGATGCTAAGTTATGATAAGCTCATGAGATGTATGTGATGATAAAAGATTTCCGTATTAATGGCAATGATGATGATGAAATATACCGAGCCTCGTTATGGCCGGGTATGGGAGACATGTATGTGATATTGTCGAGCCACTACGTGGCCGAATACGGATAATGTCTAAATGTGTATGAGCAGATACGGTACTATGATATGTATATGTATGTGTTATGATGAATGCAAGATAATGATAAGGTTACGATTAGTTATGCTAAGGTCATGATACGCCTATGCGACGTATAATAATGTTAAGGATGACGTTGATTTCACTTATGTATTTTTATGTATATGTATGTATGTATGTATGTATCGAGTCCCAGAAGGGCCGAGTACGGATATCATCGAGCCCGGAAGGGCCGAGTACGGACATTATCGAGTCCCAGAAGGGCCGAGTACGGATGATACCGAGCCTATATGGCCGGGTACGTGGTTGTACTGCATTGTAAATTATTGCATATGTAAGTATGTGGATGTAACAAGTGTATCTTTAGAGGAATAAAGGGGTAAGTACGTATGGCGAATGTTCGAAAAGGTATTATGAGAAATGAATAGTTCTCTTATTTTATGCTATCCTTTATACTCCTATTATGTATTATTATTGTTGATGCCTTACATACTCAGTACAATGTTTGTACTGACGTCCATTTTCTTTGGACGTTGTGTTCATGCCCACAGGAAGACAGGGCTCAGACTCGTAGGAGCTGTTAGCTGACTGAGAGCACTCCATCGTCCCGGAGGTGCTATTGATTCATTCTTTTGGTATATATATATATGTTTTGGGCTTGACGGGGTCCTGTCCCGTCCATATGTCTAGTACTCTAGTAGAGGCTCGTAGATACGTATGTGTGGGTAGTATGGTCTCACAAGTTTCTCATATGTATACGCACTTATGTATATTATTATTTTGATAGCCTAAAGGGCTGATGTTTATAAAGTAAATATGTTTCAAATGTTACTAGTTTTCCATGATTGTGGGCATATAATATGAATGAGAGCAGATGAGCAACAGGATGAGCGGTGTTCGGAGGTTAGTCCCGGATACCCGTCATGGCCCGTAGTCGGGTCGTGACAAGAAGATTATGCAAGACTGTACCTTAAAGAAATAGTGCGACTCCATGGTATTCCGATGTCTATTATTACTGATAGAGGAGCGCAATTTACAGCTAAGTTTTGGAAGTCTTTCCAAGAAGGTTTAGGTACTCAGGTGAAGCTTAGCACAACATTTCACCCACAAACTGATGGGCAAGCCGAACGTACTATTCAGACCTTGGAAGATATGCTAAGAGCATGTGTTCTAGATTTCGGTGGTAGTTGGGACGACCACTTACCCCTTATCGAGTTTGCATACAACAACAACTATCATTCCAGTATCCAAATGGCTCCGTACGAAGCTCTATATGGAAGGAAGTGTAGATCCCCAATTGGGTGGTTTGAAGTTGGGGAAACACAATTAATAGGCCCGAGTCGATCCAACGTGTTGCCGGAAAAGGTCATGGTTGTCCGAGATCGATTGTTGACACTGCAGTCATCGAAATCTTACGCGGACAACCCCCGGCGGGACTTAGAATTTCAAGTTGATGACTGAGTATTCTTATAGGTGTCACCAATGAAAGAAGTGATGAGATTTGGTAAGAAAGGGAAGCTGAGTCCTCGATACATTGGACCTTATAAGGTTGTCCGCAAGGTGGGTCAAATAGCTTATGAATTGGACTTACCCTCAGAACTGGAATCAGTCCATCCGGTTTTCCATGTCTCAATGCTTCGTAAGTATGTTGGAGATCCTACTAGGATCGTCCCAGTAGATGATGTTCAAGTGACCGAAAAGTTGGCTTATGAAGAAGTACCCGTTGCCATACTAGATAGGCAGGTACGGAGACTTAGAAATAAAGAAGTAACCTCAGTTAAGGTCTTATAGAGAAATAACAACCGGGTAGAGATGACTTGGGAGAGGCGAAGAAAAATATGAAGGCCAAGCACCCACGTTTATTTCAGCCCCAAGAAGAAATCCAAGATGAAATGTCAAGATTATGAGGTATGCATGTTTTCTTTTTATGTTTTCGGGTCGTGTGTGGCCAAACTTTATTACTATGATGTTGTGTCCCAGTGAGGCATTGTTATGGGCTGTTGTGACAGATTGGTAGTGCCACATTACAGAGAAAATTCTTGTCACGACCCAACCCCGTAGGCCGCGACTAGTGCCCGAACTGGACACCTGTACACACCCACTAATCAGAAATAGCGTGCGAACAACTTATACCGTATACAAATGACATGTACAAACAGAAAGGTGAAACGTCGCCCCAAAACTGTCACAAATGTATATACAGATCATAATCACAGCTTTCAACAGACGATATCACACATAAGCCGGTGAGGCTATCATAATATAGGGGGGGACCTCCAAATCACAAATCACACAGACTCACCCGAACAGTGTTTACCCATAACCCATACACATGTCTACAGACCTCTAAGAATCATAACAAAATCATTTGACGGGACAGGGCCCCGCCGTACCCCTGAATAAACATATACATATGTACAATAACGAACTGGACCTATGTAGGCTCGGGAACAAGGGAGCGCTCAAGTCGACGATCAGAATCTAAGGTGATCATCCAAATAAATACGCCTGTACCGCATGCAAGCATGAACGTTACCCCAGAAGAAAGGGGTCGGATGAATATGTACCGAGTATGCAAAGCATGAACATAGTAAAACGGGATCATAATCAAAACCGAAGTACGAGAAGGTAAATGCAATATCGAGAATGTCAAAATGCTTACTCATTAAAACACAACCATGCGTAGGGCTCTTAGAATATGGTCGCTACTCGTCGTTGGCACCATAACACAAAGACATCACAACGGAAGGTTTCATATCTCCGTATCCCCGTCACACATCATAACACATCATAACGCCATAACACAAGATAACACCAAAGATAAACTAACCCGGCCCTCTAGCGAGGAGCTCGGTTGAACTTTAACACAAGATCACACCGAATATAACATAGTGCGCACGATACACAACAAATTTCCGGACTCGGCGAAAGAGGTAACAACCATATGCACGAGCGCAGTCGTGAGCAACTATAATATGCGCTTAAAACACTTTCAAAGACTCAATAAAATATTCAAAATGAATCATCATTTAAAAACCAAGACGGTAGTCAACCAAGTTTCTTCCGAATGTCGCTTGAGAGCATATCCAATAGAACTTTGGGACTTATAGATACGTACCAAACCATATGAAATAGCTTATGGAAATTAGGGGCATAATCGTCATTACAGACTCGATAGAGAAGTAAGTAGTCGACGTTCGAAGTTTAAGACGATAGTCACACTTAATCCTTTCAAAAGTCGTTAGTGTTACACAAGGGAAAGCCTCGGGGCCCACGGACGGGTATCTAACCAATTCGAGTCCATCTATAAAAGTTGGAGACCTCATTCATTATAGAATCTCCTACGAACGTTTCGAAGCGATCCGAGCTCGTCTATGAAAGTTACGGTCGTTCGTAGTTACGGAATCTTTTAAAAACAACATTCTTTATGCAACATTTGAAATCGAACCATACAAAAGACTTAAGAACCATAATTTGACCATAGTAAGAACGTTAACATCGAGAGTGAATAAGAATCGCATACGTGCTCGGATCTTAAGAATGGAGTTGCCCCGAGACTCGTATCATCGCCTATTTACAACTAAGACATGCCAAAGGAAAGAAAAGGTAAGCTTCACATACCTCGTTCGCTTCCTAAGTTAATTCAGACTTACGTCTCGGCTTCCCAAAATCTACAATAACATCATTGGCACCAAACATTAGTCATAAGCGCTTGGAATCCAATTCCCCAGATTAGTGCTTTATTTAAATTGGGCGATTTCCGTAAATTCAACACCCCGAGAATTCAACTTGGCCAAATCTTCAACAACAATACCAATAACCATACTAACAACATCAACAATTAATTTAAAACCCATTCTAACATCAATAACTCTTTTCTACATAATTCGACAACATTCCATTTACGTTCAAATTAACCATATACAATCAAACCAACACCAATGCACACTTATTCAAATACTAATCCGAAACCATTCAAACAAGATTCAAGAACACTTCAACCGATCCACACAACATTCCACACGGCCCAACCAACTTGCAACCTTACCCGAAACCCTCCAATTTCAGGAACAACAACAACATATTTCCTTCTTCCAAATTACGTAAACTACATCAATAATCCGCATGTTAACAACATCATTCTCATAAATTCAAGAAACTATATTAAAATCACTATATTAAAATCACATTAGCTTCTCTAACAACCTACAAACGACTCCAACTTCCATTTAAATCATTAAACCATCATTTTCATTATGGAATCCATGTAACAACAACCAAAAACATTAAATAAAATTAGTTCATCTCATCCTACCAAAACACCACATATACACGACCACACACCAACATCCATATTTTCATGAATTTCATCCATTTACACTTACTACAACATGCACAACCCTCCATAACACATGAAAAGAGGATTAAAACTTACCTTCTTCACTTAGTTCTTCAACATGGCTTGGGTTGAGAATTGCAAGAATGAATGGTTTGCTTGCTCTAACAATTACTCCATGTTGTTTAGGACCTTCCAATGAGTTGAAAACCTAGGAGAAAATTTTTTTTTGATCAAGAATTTTTGCACCATGTTCGGCCAGCTCTTGGCCGAATGGTTGCTCTTCATGTCTCTCCAAGCTTCTCAAGTTTTCTAATGTTGAGAAGATGACTAATTGGTCTTGTTCTTCATTTAATATGTGCTCATATGATTCATCCATGTGTGCTATGGCCCACACATGGCTTGGATGAATTTAATTTGGCCAAGCCATGGGTGGGAACCACCATATGCCACACGGCCAAATGGCTATTTTGTGAAAAAATTAATAACTTTCCATAATTCACTTTTAACCCCAAATTTTCCATAATATTTCATGCCAATAAAATCATAAGCAACTTATGCCTTAAAACAAAATAGAAGGTCAAAAGTCTCAACCTCGTATCCTGGAATAATCTTGTCCTTAACTTATCATGGTTGACTCGGAATGTCCCAATGTACAAAATACGGGATATAACAATTCTGGCAAAATTTTCGTAAAGTTCCCGAGAACTTAACATTCGAGGACGAATGTTTTAAAGGGGGGAAGAATGTTACACCTCCCATTTTATTTCAAGGAAATTTTGGCTTATTGGTGGTGTATACCGTCGATACGGTAGCTCGCACCAAAATCTTGGTTAGCGAGATATTTTTGTTTTGGTATATGTATTGGGTGTATAAGTATGTATTCTCGGACATTCCGAGGGAATGGAAGTGAAACGACCGAATCGGAGCAAGTTCAGAAACCATCGCACCCGAACAAGACATCGACGGCTCAAGGGACGGACTGTCGACACGTCGACGAGTCATCGCCTGGAATCATCGATGAGGGTCTGCAATCAGACATCTCAGACATCTCAGGTGGAGGATCGACGGCGCACGTCGACGAGCCGTCGACCCTGCTCGTCGACCCGCCGATCTGGAAGTTTCCAGCCCTGTTTGTAAATATAAGAACCCACGTTTTATTTTATTATTTTCCACAAAAAGCAGATTCTATATCTCTCTAGAACCCTCTAAAAACCCTTCCTCCATTTTCATAACAATCTATACCAAAAAGCCAAGAATTAAGAGATTCAAATACTAGGAAGCCTATTAGGGTCTGTGAATGGTAAGAATTTCTTTGGCATGCAAGTGGAGGATTTCATTCTAATGGAGTGGAGTAACTCAAGGCTTATTTCCAAGTGATTAAGGTAAGTTTTATGATTCTTCCATGTTATTTAAACTATCAAGGGTTAAAAGACTTGAATTATGGAGAAAAAGGGAACATGAGGTGCAAGTATGAAAATAAAGATATTTTTAAATCATGACTTGCCTTGAATCATAGTTCTTGATATGTAATGAGTGCAATATTTCTATGAATGGTGGTAAAGATGTTGTAGAGGCATTGTACGAGGATTGACACAGATGGTGCCATCACTAGGGTTATAAAGGAGTGATAGGGAATGTTGGGATTGATAATGTCTAGCTTGATGAAATTGTGGATTAAGATATGGTGGTTGTTGTTGTGATATTGGGAATTATTATTATCATCATTATTATTATTATGTGGAGGAAGTTATTGAAATAAAGGAAGATGTTAACCGATTTTCGTTAGCTTTAGTTAAGCATAAGTATGTCTTCGATTATCTAATTTTGAGTACGAATTTCCTTGAAGGTAGAAACGTGAGCATTGGAGAAGCGACCAAGTGATAGAGTTAACGAATTATTAAGGTATGAAAGGCTAGTCCCTTCCTTCTAAGGCATGATTCTCATGAAATGAATTCCCTTTTCCATTCCATGACTTTCTTACATTCCGGGAAATATGAGTCAACATTATATAGAGATTCGAAAGCCCATGGTATGACATTAATTATTATTGATAGACCCACCTTACGATACTAGTTCCTTCAAGGTGAGGTAAGATGATTATGATTTCCCCATAATAGAATCGGGAGTTCTCGACCTTACGTTACCCCGATATGGTTATAGACTATCTTGGGACTCTAATGTATGTTTTATGAGGAGTTTATGTAATGTACGCGATGATACGATTATACCGCGCCTAGATGGTAGGACATGTCACAGCTAATGCGGTCGCTATGTGATTATACGCACAGATGGCCGGACATGTCACCTCTAATGTGGCCGTCAGGATTATACCGCGCCTAGATGGCCGGACATGTCACCGCTAATGCCGTGCGTATGATTCTACAACGTCTGAGATATGGGACTGTCACCACTAATGCGGTTTTTTGTGATTTTAAGGCTCAGAGAGTCGGGACATGATACCACTAGTGGGCGGCGTATGATGGTACCCGTACGTGGGTAAATGAGGATTTTATACGTGATAGGTTGATGTATGTGATAGGTTTAAAATGCATTTACTCTTAAAGGCTATGCAGGTTATGTTTTCACCTTATGTTTCAGGATTTCTTTATTATGCTCATTTTATTTACGCCTTACTTACTCTGTACAATATTCGCACTGACGTCCTTTTCTTTGGACGCTGTGCTCATGCCGTGAGTAGACGGGAGTCGATCCGTGCTCGCAGTGAGCTATCGGCGGACTTGAGAGCACTCCATTGTTCGAGGGTGCCGTGGCTTATGATTTGTGTATATATCAATTTTGGGCACGACGGGGTCCTGTCTCGTCCATATGTCTAGTACTCTAGTAGAGGCTCGTAGATACGCATGTGTGGGTAGTATGGTCTCATGATTTTTCCCATGTGTATATATGTATTATTATTTTGATAGCCAGAAGGCTTATGTATATAAAAGTAATTATGTTTCAAATGAAAATGGTTTCCCTATGATTATAAGCAGGTTATTAACGAATAATCGCAGAATGAGTATGATTACGAGTAATATGAGTGGTGCTCGGTGGTTGGCCCTGGGTACCCGTCATGGCCCTTAGTTGTGTCGTGACAATCTTTAAGCAGAAGGACTTGAATTTACGTCAGAGGCGATGACTAGAGTTGCTAAAGGATTATGATGTTGCTTTTCGTTACCATCCTGGGAAGGCCAATGTAGTAGCCGATACTCTTAGTTGTAAATCTATGGGTAGCCTGTCATATTTGTAGCCAGAGAAGAGGGTGCTAGCCCGTGATGTTTGTCAGCTAGCCAGTTTGAGAGTCCGGTTGATAGACTCTGGTGATACAGGAATTACAGTTCAGGATTTAGCGATGTCATCTTTGGTAGCGGAGATAAAGGAGCGTCAGTATGAGGATCCTGTTTTAGTTCATTACCGGGATATAGCTCCTCAGAAAGAAAAGACACCCTTCGTGATCACAGGAGATGGAGTACTTAGGCATCGAGGTAGGTTATTTATTTCTAATGTTGCAGGCCTTTGTCGACAAGTTATGGGGGAAGCCCATTATTCTTGCTATTTTATCCATCCGGGCATAACAAGGATGTATCATGATCTCAAGGAAGTGTATTGGTGGGATGGCATGAAGAAAGATATAGCGGAGTTTGTCACTCGGTGTCAAAATTGTAAGCAAGTTAAGATAGAGCATTAGAACCCTGAAGGTTTGTTGTAGGCTATGGAGATTCCGACATGGAAATGAGAGGTAATTAATATGAATTTCATTACAGGTTTACCTCGTACTCAGCGGAACTATGATTCAATATGGGTCATAGTTGATGGGCTTACAAAGTCCGCTCATTTCCTGCCTGTCAGAATCACTTATTCAGCTGAAGATTATGCAAAGCTCTACCTTAGAGAGATTGTGTGACTTCATGGTGTCCCTACATCTATTACTTCAGATAGAGGGGCACAGTTCGTGTAACTTCTGGAAATCTTTTCAGAATAGATTGGGGACTCAGGTGAGTCTTAGTACTGCATTTCACCCATAGACAGATGGACAAGCAGAGCGTACTATACAAACACTTGAAGACATGCTGAGAGCTGTGTGATTGACTTCCGAGGTAGCTGGGATGATTATTTGCCTCTTATTGAGTTTGCATATAATAATAGTTACCATTCCAGTACTTAGATGGCTCCTTATGAGGCTTAATATGGACTTGAGGTTCGAGAAAATTAGTTAGTTGGTCCATATTTGATACAACAAGTAGTTGACAAAGTGAAAGTAATTCAAGAAAGGTTGCTAGCAGCACAGAGTCGACAAAATCCTATGCAGATAATCGGCGACGCAAGTTAGAGTTTGAAGTAGGCGATTGGGTTTTCCTGAAAGTTTCGCCTATGAAGGGAGTGATGAGATTATGTAAGAAGGGTAAGTTGAGTCCTTGGTATATCGGGCCATACATAATTATTCGTACAGTGGGTAAGGTGGAATATGAGTTGGAGCTACCTTCTGAGTTGGGGTCTGTGCATCCGGTATTTCACGTGTCCATGCTCCGTAAGTGTATAGGAGATCCTTCGAGGATTGTACTGGTAGACGATATCCAGGTGACTGAACATTTATCATACGTGTAGATCTCTATAGCTATATTGGATAGGTAAGTTCGTCAATTGCGAACTAAGGATGTGGCTTTTGTTAAAATGCTTTGGAGAAACAATAATGTCGAAGAGATAACTTGGGAGGCTGAAGAGGAGATAAAGACTAATTACCCGTATTTAATTCCGTTGTCCCAGGAGGCTCAGTGTGAAGCATCATCACCCCCAGGTATTGATTTTACTTGTAGTTATTGTAACTGGTCATGTGAGGCCATGATGTTATATATTTTAGTATGTGGCCCTGTGTTGCGTTATTTTGGGTTGCTGTGTACAAGATGGATTGGTATATTTATAGGAGAAACTCTGGCGAAATTTCTATAGAATCGTTAAGAGTTCAACATTCGAGGACGAATGTTCTTAAGGGGGAAGGAATGTTACACCTTGAAAATTTCGTGACGCTCGTATAATGAATATGATAATGTAAGAATAAAGTGGACATGAATCCCTTGTAAGGTTAAGAAGGGTATTTTATAATGCTAAGAGTATACCTCAAGGTTCCAAGGCCATATGAGGCAATGGAAGTAAGCTCATTGGAGAAAGTTGAGGTTGAGTCATGTTTGGAAAGATTTCACGTCATGTGAGTTACATATTTCTTAGCATCACTTTTAGGGAGAGATATAAGTCCCCTTAGATGGCTAATGAAGTTTTATACAAGTTACAAGAAGGTTCCATAAGGATTGGAGGTGAAACGAATCGAAAGAAACGTGATTTCGCGAAATCGGGGAAATTAGGGTAGTGTGCGGTCGCACATGGAGTGTGCTGAGCCGTACACTGCATGCAAAATGCCCATTTTGGGTGGAATCACTGGCCAACACCACCCCTAAGTGGTGTAGAGAGTGTACGGCCGCACACTTAGTGTGCAAGGTCGCATACTCTCCGCCAAGTGAGTCGCGGGTGTGATTTTGCCACCTTTTAAAATCTCAAACAACCCCAAATTCATTTCCAAATTTCCACACTCATTTCCCTACCTTTATAGAGGCTTCCTAATAGTTCTTGAAGGTTCCCAATCACTATCATCTAAAGAGATAAATCAACATCAAAACTCAAAGGTAATCCAAGGAAGGTGATTGTTCTTGCTTCTCTCCAAAGTTGTGGTGAACTTGATCTTGGAGAGAGTTGAGTGAGGTGAAGTTCTTTAATTATAAGGTATGTTTTCCATAATATTCTTATGGTTGAGTTGATGTAAATGTTTAGTACCCCTTAGAAAGGAAAAGAATTAACGTGGAGAAGCCATGAATGGTGTAATGAAGAAGATGAATATAAGGTGAACCCAAAAAAGGGATTTTGGATAAATTTAAGGTTGAATTGAATATAACTTCTTGATTGTGACATTATGGATGTGGTTATTGTTGTTTGAGAGTTGTTTTGTCATATGGTGGAAGTTGATGAAATAGGGGAAGTGCTGCCCAAATTCCGTTAGCCTTCTTAGTCGCTCTAGTTTGAACTTAAGCATGTTTTCAAGACTTAACTTCATTGTGAATCCTCTTGAATGTAGATTTTGCGGGCTTGGGAGGAAATGTTAGTAGTCAAGGAGACGTGAAGGTATGTTAAGGCTATCATTTCTTTCATTTTGGCATGATATTATGATATGAACGAACAAGCGAGCAAACGAGCTTCCATATTACTCTTTCTTAGAAGCACTAGGAGTACTTGATGTTGATGATCTACATCTCTTTTATGATTATTCCTTCTATTTATGGGTCTTGAGATTTCTTATATTGATTATGTTATCTCAAAGGATGTTCATCGGAGGTAGTACGACCTTATGTCACTTTGAGAGTTCTATGTATTCATTTCATTTTATGCGTGCATTCATATATATATATATATATATATATATATATATATATATATATATATGCATTGAATTCATATATATATATATATATATATATATATATATGTTGACCCGTGACCAGAAAGGCGTTATATATGCGTATATTATATGTATATGGGGTATGGGGAAAGGTATTGGCGTTATATACGCATTACACGATCGGTGGTGCACGATGATGATAATATATGGATCGGGCTGCACGTTCCGCAATAATGTATATGATGATGATGATGGCCGCAGAGAGGCCGATGGGATATGAGATAATGGATCGAGTGAACGTTGCTGCCCTATGACCTATATATACATAGCATGATGATCGTTGAGGGCATGCATAGTATATTGAGGCATTATCGGTTATCGATTTATGCAAATACTTTTAGATACTCAGTCGTACAGATGTATTCAGTTAGTCAGTTTGATCTTTGAGTTTCAGATTCCTTTCATGATTTTTGTGTTTATGTTACACTTGTGCTTTATATACTCAGTACATTATCCGTTGAGCTCATCTACTCGGGGGCTACGTTCATGCCGCGAGGTTCGGAGTAGACGGACGGGCGGTCCGGCTCGGTGGGACCTCTATCCGGCGGTGGTCGGTGCGCTCCACTTGATCCGGACTGGTCTCTTTGGTATGCCATTCTTTTGAGATGTATAGGCATATGGGTATGATAAGGCCATGTGCCGTCCTTTCTACAACATTTATTCCATTAGAGGTTTGTAGACAGTGGTATGTAGATGACATGTGATGTAGCCTAATCGATTTCTATTCTTTTGTGTGCATCATATGTGGCGGCCTAATCGACTTGCATTGTCCTTTCCGGCTTATAATATATATATATATATATATATATATATATATATATATATATATATATATATATATATATATATATATATATATATATATATATATATATATATATATATATATATATATATATATATATATTGTAAAGAGATCATGATATTCCCCTTTCTTGATGTCAGTATAAGATCAGTTTGGGTTATTTATGGGCCCTTGTTATACGGTGTTATTCAGATACAAGCATGGGGGGTGTTTGGTCACTAGGGATCAAGCACTCATCACGACTCATCAGTTTGGGTCGTGACATGTTGGGACCTTTAGATCCCTAATTTCACCCCTCTAGCTCATAAATTCTATTCCATGGGTTGGGGATTTAGGTCTTGATAGAAGTAGGGTTTGTTTTGATGTTCTTCGTGATTCTAATTCCATGATTCGAATATGCTTAGAATTTCTTGATCTCGAGGCTCAGCGGAAAGGTAAGGCTAAGGAGTGATTGTTCGTGTTATTGCTGTTCGACTTTCCAGGTAGGTTGCGGCTTACCCTATGGTGAGACTTCATTTAGCGAAGAATATATTTAGATGATATTGTCGGAGAAAGCATATAAAACCTTCGGTATGAAGTTGGGTTGGATATTATCTTAGGTTGGGCCTTGTTATGTGATTGGGGCTAGCCACCCCGTTGTGTTGTGACTTGATTGTTCTATTATTGTTGGCTTAATGCCACGTGGTGATAGTAGATATTAGAGACTATTGTTATATCTTGATCATGATATTGTAGTATCTTACCGGTTGATGTTTGATATGAGGATAGTGTTCTATATGGCTTGTGTAGCCTTTTCATGATATTGTTGGCGTACCCATACGTGGTACTTGTGATATTGATCTGATTATTGACGTTGAACTCATACATTGCACGCATTCTCATCCTTCATGATATACTGTTGATACATTGATGATACTTGAGAAAACACTGTGATGAGCTGGGCTCAGTTTGGATGAGTGTGACGTGAGGTCCGATATCCGATAGTTGTCCCAGAATCGAGGATGTGTGGTAGAGGTATCCGAGGTTGTTGCCCGATCGTGAGGTACATGGACTGCGCGGGTCCCCATGGGTTGTACTAATGACGATCCTCTATGGGAAAAGATCCGGGGTCTCATTCGACCGTTGGGACTGCTCAGTTCGAACTCATACATTGCACGCATTCTCATCCTTCATGATATCTTTTGTTGATACATTGATGATACTTGGGGAAACACTGTGATGTGCTGGGCTCAGTTTGGATGAGAGTGACGTGAGGTCCGATATCCGATAGTTATCTTGAATTCGTGGTTGTATGGTAGCGGTATCCGAGGTTGTTGTCGGACCGTGAGGTACGTGGACTCTTCGGGTCCCTCATGGGTTGTACTGATGACGATCCTCCGTGTGAAAAGATCCGGAGTCTCGTTCGACTATTGGACAAAGATCTAGAACGAGTGGTACGTGGACTTCGGGGGTCCCTCATGAGTTGTGCCACCGAGACGTTGATACTTTCGTCTGGAGTACATGTGTACACAACATTGCATTGCATTTGCATTCATACATTATTGCATTTCTTTGCACTATGGTTTATATTGTTATGATCTGGTGATTTACTTGTGTTGTTTGTATTCGGATTGGATATATTGAGACTTGGCACATTTGGGTTTAGATGCTACAACCTAGGTGATGACATGTACTTGATTCTGGCTTGTGTTTGACTTATACTTGTCGAGTTATCTGCTTATCTTACTTTATTGCCTGGATTATGTTAGTTAAAATTAGTCGGCCTATGATACCTACCGATCTTGTAGTTTTGTCTTATTTTGCACTGCTTCTTTCGTTTTTTATGAATGCGAAATTCCGATTAGGCTAGCATACATTTCTCGTGGCTGATAGTCGCTCTGAGATTTGCTTAGAGTCTACAGGGTGAGCACGTGACGTCTGCTGCCTTGAAGATTCTTCTTTATTTATGTCTTATTTTCCATTCTGAGACATATTCAGACTTGATGTATAATTGACAGTCCAGACTTGTATATTTCTAGTTAGATGCTCTTGTATGGATTAGACCAGCCTCTGGGGTGTATTTCCTTATTTTCGCACTATTTCTATATTAGTATTGTCAGACTTACGTGATTTATTCTCTTTTGCTTATTGAACTGTTTATTTACGTTTTTACTATCGTTGGGTTGAGGGTTCGCTTACCGAGGTAGGAAAGGTAAGTACCCGCATGGCTTAGCTAAATTGGGTCATGACAAATTGATATCAGAGCCCTAGGTTACCCGGTCTATAATACAAGAGTGTGTCTGGTAGAATCTTGTGAATCGGTACGATGAGCTCCTTACTTATCTGCGAGAGGCTAAAAGACATTTAGGAAACTTTGAATTCTTTCATTCTGTCGTGTGACTTTATTCAGATTGGTATCTAGTCGATTCAGTTGGCATATGGATCTTCTTATCTTGATCATCTTTAGAAGATGAAAATCCATTTTTAAATTCTTACGCGAATGGTTGATCTATGATGTGTTGTGGTTGGTGCGAGATGTGTTATTCTGATTCAGAAAAATGATTAAGTTCAGTCTCTAGTTATGGCCTGAGGTTTCAATTGTGTGGAGTCGCGATTAGACTCGGTTCTTTGTATAGAGTCGCGATTGGGCTCGTTTATTGTGAAAGTTCGTGAGAAATGGAAAGATAGTTCAGAGGGTTATAGGGTCTCCATATTTTAGCGTTGAGTTGCTTGAAAGTGACAAGTGCATTTATGGCTTAACAATAGTGGGTTGCTCGATGATATGATCGGTTTGACTTTAGCTTCATCAAGGTTTTATGATGGTGCACGTGATACTGGTGAACCAACGGCGGGTTGACGATTCAGCAATGGTAGAGTATTAGACTTCGGTATGTGAGAACAAGTGTAAGTTCGGTGATGACCATCAAATATGGACAACGTATTGTGATCGCGGGTAATAGAGAAAAGAAGTTGACAATAAGGACATGAAGGAAGATTTTCGTCGAAAGCGCATAGCGAGGTGAGACTTCATATAGCTTGGACATGATTACTTTTCGAGAGATGGGAAAGGAAAAAAAATTAGTGTCTGGTATGGTGGTCCGGATAAGGTTGTGATTGGTGCTAAAGGTTATTCTTGATATAAGCTAGTTGATGTTAAAGGACTACTCTATTATTAAGTGAATGCTATGGGCACATTGTTTGATCGGCAAAATGACGGGGTTGTGGACTTCTGAGGAGCTAGTAATCAACTGATAGAAATGACTTTAATTATGGGCGAATGTGATGAGTTAATGACTTGAGGAGTTACTGGTTGTTTCACTTAGATTTGAGGAGAAGTACGAATATTGTTTTGTGGTTTGTCGGGCTTAAATGGATGATTAGTTTAGAGGGTCGAATGGATTTGAGCGGTTGTTGGTTGATAGTGATAAGAGTGATTTGAAATGAAATACGAGAATTGAAGGATTATAATGAGACATCTTGCTATCGGGTTCGGGGGATTAAGGTTCGTAAGACTGAAGGTGAGGTAATAAGGGTACTTGAGTCGTGTTTGGACTGCGGGGACATTATATCGTGACGTGTAGTAAGGGGTGTGACTGATGAGGTTGATTGGTGTCTTCGAGGTTAAGGGCAGAAAGGAAATCGTTGTAGCAAGAGTTAGTGATGTGAGAGTTTGGATGTAGTTGTACAGTATAGAGTGGGCTTAAGAGTTTATGGATGGGTTGTATGTTCGGTTATGTCATAGACTAATAGAGGTCAGTGATGGACTAAGGTTGGGAACCTTGTATTCATGGTGTAAAATTGGCTAGATTCCCCTACTAGTGGTGTTATTACTCGGTTTGGATGATTGAATAAAAATGGATAGTCGTGCAAGTAGGTAGAGGTATTCAGATTTGATAATTGAGGTGATTTTTTGAGGACTAGTAACATTAAGGATTTAAGTAAGGGATTAGTAAACCTAGGTACTTGAAATGATAAAATAGAAGATGATGGGTTAACTGAGTTAAGTTTGATATACATTTCAGAAATTGAGTAAGGCAATTCGGGCAAGGACAATTCAGTGGGATACATAAGGGTATTAGTGATACTGTTGTATGATGCGCCGAATCTAGAGCGTTTTCAGTTCAGAGTGGTAAGCGTTAAGGAAATGCTAATGTGCAGAATGTGTGGTACGATCCTATCTCCAGGATTAATTCGGCTAGTTTGCAAGATTTATGATTATGTGGTATTCGATAGAATAGATTCGAGGATTGATTACGGTATCGATGATCGTGAAGTGATTAGAAAGTTTGGAATTGACGAGTCTAGAAAAGGTATAGATGGTTGTGAATCCATGAGATAAAGGTAATTCTGGGGGATTTCTTGTGTGAGAATAGATTGTGGTGTCGTCTTCCTGCATTTTCCAGTTGAGATATGTTTGTTGCGAGAGCTTAAGAAGGAAATCTATAGGGATGGACTCGATGATATGACAGAGTTCCGTGAGGTTCGTGATCCGCGACTAGTGAGAAGCATATTTCAGTGAACCGACTTGTTGAGGTTTATAAATAGTGGCTTGGTGGTACACCGTCGGATAAGTTTCGTGACCTTCTACAGTGAATGAGTCAGCGTGATTTAAGAGAAAGGATTGTGGAATTCCTATCATGTGAGGCTAGAGTTATATTTTTGGGAGGGACCTTACTCGTGGTAATACAGTATGATTGCAAGTAATGTTGACTGGACAGTTTAGGTAAGATCTTTGGTTATTAAGGACTTGGGGTAATTACGTGAGATTTTAGCGGCAATGTAAGATTGGATACTTTTAGAGAATTTACGAGCATATCGAGGTTATACTATAAGGGGTTCGATGGTTATATAATTACTATATAAGGCTTCGGGTTTCGCGTCGAAAAGTTCGGGGTTATATCAGATTTGCATATCGGGTAAAGGTTGAGAAACATGAAGTTTGAAATCGTAAGGTATCGCTTTTCGGTACTAAGTTGATAACTTGGATAAGACTTAACTTGTGGAGTCGAAAATGATAGACATAATTTGTTATGTGTGGTATGACTGTGATTGGTCTCGAAATTCGGAGTCAATTCTAATGACTATGGGTGATATTCGGGAGTTGTGCATTCAATCAGGGTCAGCCTGGTTTGAGTTAAGCTTAAAGGTCTATGATTACACTTCCAGGAAGATATCTAAGGATTCAAAGCGTTTCGGCTCAAAGTTAAGGTATGACAGATTTATCTAGCCTTGTCAGGTTTTCTAGTGGATTTGATGATACTTTCTGAGAACAATTATTTGTGCAGAATGAGGGTATACAATGAGCCTAGTACAGATTTGAGGAGGAACAGGTTTGCGAGAGGTCTCTATAGTGATCAGTTGTTTACTCGATGACATATTCAGTGGTATGGTTCCTGTATTGTGATTTGAAGGTTTAAGGAGATTTGGAACTGGCCAAGTTGGCTGCCGGTAAGATCAGTTTTGATGGAATTGCGGAGAGATCGCAGATGAATCAAGGATTCTTTCTGGTGAGAGTAAGTTATGGGTTCAGAATTTTGGTATGTGTGTTCATATGTTTCTAAGAAATCGTGGTGCGAGTAACAACCTTAGAAGATGTAGGAGAAGAAGTTAGCGGAATCAGAGTATTTTATTAGTTCAGAATGGGCTATGGTTGTGACCATGTTTTAGAGGATTGCATTGGTTTGGGAAGTAGTTGTGGGACCTATTGATTGCATTCAGAGTTACGGTTTTATCAAATTAGAGAATTCGAGTAAAGCAATTAGTTTATTTGAGGATCAGTTGCGAGGGAAATCCGAATATGGAGATATAAGAATGGGAGCTTGAGCTAAGTTTAGAGAGTTGTGACTGGTGAGTGAGCCGAGGTACTTTGGCCTGTTTGAGATTACCTGTTGTTGGACCCTTTGTACTATGAGTTAGTTTTCACCAGGCTGGTCAGGTGTTCATTCGGTCTTCCATGCTTCTATGTTGGAGAAGTGCCCTTCTGATGGTTTCTATATTATTCGTTGGGGTTCAGCTTTGTTCGATAAGAATCATCCCTAGTAGTAGAAGGTCGATATGTGTTGAGATATCTCCAGTTGTTGCGGTTCAGGCATCTTCCCCGTTCTTTTCATTGTTGCTCGAGTACGAGCGATTGTTTAATTAGTATTTGATGTAACGACCCGTTTGGTCGTTATTGCATTTTTGACCCTTTCCCGAGTTTGGTTAGCTCACTTTTGACCCGAGAGGACTGTTGACACACTTCCCGAGGTGTTCGGGGTTGATTTTGGTGACTTTTTGGGAAAAGTTGGCTTTAGGCGAAAAAGAGTTGATTCAAAATCGGCTTTTGGGTAAACAGACCTTTTTCAGAAATCCGTGTATTTCGAGAGGTCCGGATGGTCATTTAGAAATTGCGTGCATATCTGGTTGTGCTCCCAATACACTCGGATGCATTTTGGGACTTGGGTTGGGAGGTTGGAATTAAGCTATCGGGGGTTGACTCGGTCAGTGAGATCTCCGTTGGGAATTTGGAGGTCAGGGGTGCATTCTTAGCGTGTTTTTGTGTGTGTCTATGTATGTGGTTTGTGAGCAGATAGCCTCGGGTATTAGTCAGGATTTCAAGATTGAGATTGTGTTTAATTCAGGAAATTCTGGTGCTGGTGTCCGCCATGGCGGCACCATTACCGGCCCAGCGGCACCGCCATGGTGGTGGGATGGGCCACTGGGTCGGCCAAGCATAATTGTAGCCGACTATCTCGGCGGTCTGATGGGCTGTCAGGGTGGGACCGCCGCAGCTGTCCCGCTGCCGCCATATCGGTATCGGGCCTGTTATATTCATTAAGTGTGTATTAAAAGCCCTTAGTCTCTCATTTATTACTATTCCGAAAATTGAACTTTTGGGAGCAATTCTAGAGGATTCTTGGAGAAGATTCTTGGTGTTAAGTCCTTCTAATCTCCTTGCTATTCCATAACCCCTAATCATTCTAGAATCTCATCATCTTGATTAGTTCATTAAGTGATGCAAATTAAAAGTGGGTTTAATGGATATTCTATCTAGGCTTCTAAATCATGGTTTGTTGATTGGGTTAGCTTCTTTAAGCATTGAATTGGTGATTAGAACCCTTATTTCATAACTTCTTCCTAATTAGAGGTTAATTTGTGGATTTAGAAGTTAGGTTTATACCTAAATTTGGGAGTTTTGCCTAGAATCCGAAATTGAGTGAATTGTTGATTATTCTAGCTTGCTAATGATGGGAATTGATCACCTAGAGGTTTAATTTCATGTTGAGACCTTTAGATCCCTAATTTCACCCTTCTAGTTCATAAACCCTATTCCATGGGTTGAGAATTTGGGTCTTGATAGAAGTAGGGTTTGTTTTGATTTTCTTCGTGATTCTAATTCCATGATTCGAGTATGCTTAGATTTTCTTGATCTCGAGGCTCAGCGGACAGGAAAGGCTAAGGAGTGATTGTTGGTGTTATTGCTGTTCGGCCTTCCAGGTAGGTTACGACTTACCCTATGGTGAGACTTTGTTTAGCGAAGCATATATTTAGATGATATTGTCAGAGAATGCATGTAAACCTTCGGGCATGAAGTTGGGTTGGATATTGTCTTAGGTTGGGCCTTGTTGTGTGATTGGGGCTAGCCACCCCGTTGTGTTGTGACTTGATTGTTCTATTGTTGTTGGCTTGATGCCATGTGGTGATAGTAGATATTAGAAACTATTGTTACACCCCGAAAAATTTCGCGTTACCAAGACTTTAGACGGCTTAGTTTCAGCTCAAGGAAGAGTAAAATTATACAAGGAATAAGGATGAAGATTATATTAGATGAGTATAATAATAACATGTATATGACATTTGGAGACCGCATGGCGTAAATCAGTTAATACCTTACTTGATTGATAGCCCTCGTAACCGTAAGTTAAGGTGAGGCCCATATACTGGGGTTTTATAGAGGACATATGAAAAGTTATATGAGTAGTACATGGGAAGTTGAGCAAGTTTTAAGAAGGACCCTTAAGCCAAATATGGGCAGAAGCCCTCCTAAAGGATGATTTAAGGAGACGTTTTCAGAGGATCTGACTTAAAGAGGCCAAAACTCTATTATAAGTTTGGACTTTGGAAACGCACCAAAAATGAAAGTTGTAGATAATTGAAATATATTTCCAACCATAGGTCGTGGGCCCTCACACAATATTGGGATCAAAAGTTATGAGCATTTTAAGACAGACTATCACAGCAGAGGAATTTACTCTGAGAGATCGCGTCACCTTGGCGCGATCACGTCACCTTGGCACGATCGCGCTGAGCAAATTTTAAGTCGGTCCAGGGAGAACCTGGACTGTTATAAAAAGGGGATTACCCCTTATTTTCCTCATCCAACACCCCAAATCTTCTCCAAAATTCTGGGGAATTCCCCCCAATTCCCAAGACCAAATTTTGAGCCCAAATTAGGTATAATTTCAGAATTTCGGTCCAAACAGTGTATAGTTGCGATTATAAAATTGTATAGCAGCGCAATTTGGCTCAAGTTCAAGAAGAAAAGTGAATATATAGCAATAATATTGGGATTAAGGTATGAATCTCTTATCATTAATGTTAATTTTGATTTATTTACGGAGGTAAAGTCATTAAAAAATTGTATAGCGAGTTGGTTAGTTATGGAAATTGGAAAACATCGCGTGGGGTTTCTTATGGAATATTTTGGTGTTGATAATGATGTTATTGTCTTTGTTGTCGTTGTTGTTGTTGTTGGTTGTTGAATTATAATTTCGGGCTAGGCATATAAACAGGGGAGATGCTGCCCGAATTTCGGCAGATTTTAAGGAGATTAAATTTGAAGGCTTAGGATAAGTATATAACAATGGGCCTAACCATAGTATGAATGGTCTTATATGTAGATTGTGAGACCGGATATAGGTGGGAAAGCCGAGACGTGAATTTTAAGTTATGTTAAGGCTAGTCCCCTTTCTTTCAGAAGGCATGACTCTTATATTACCATCTCTTGTATATGTTTTCCATAACTTCTTATACCCCAAAAGTTGAAGGCCAAATATTGTTAAGAGCTTTCATAAGAAAGAGATAAGAGGTGCTCTATGATAGTAATGATAATGACGATTCAATGTCTAGAGATGCCATAGTTCATGATTTGATAATATTATGAGATTATAGAATTATTTCATGATTTCCTTGATGCCGCTCATTGTTGATTGATCTCACCTTATGTTTTTGTTCCTTCAAGGTGAGATATAGCGTATGAGTATAATATATGTGTAAAGCTATTTCGTGGCTTTGCCATGTTTTATTATTTCATTATGCTATTGCATTGCACTCATTCTTATTCCTAATGTTATATATATATATATATATATATATATATATATATATAAGGCACAGTTGACAGAGGTGACGCTGTGGCCTTTGTTGTGATGTATATATATAAGGCACAGTTGACAGGGCGTGACGCTGTGGCCTGTGATCTGATGCTTATTTATATAAGGCACAGTTGACAGGGGGTGTGATGTATATATGTAAGGCACGGTTGACAGGGGGTGACGCTGTGGCCTATGATGTGATGCTTATTTATATAAGGCACAGTTGACAGGGGTGACGCTGTGGCCTACGTTGTGGTGTCTTTACGGGGACAATGTGACGTATGTTGGGGCATTTTTATAGACATATGTGTTTTCTTAATATAGCCATACCGATTTATTTATCTTTACACATTCATTGACATGTCTCGGATGTTTTCCATCATTTTATATACATGTTGATTTCATGCCTTACATACTCAGTATACTATTCGTACTGACTCCTCTATTGCTTGGTGGGCTGCGTTCATGCCCGCAGGTTCAGATAAGCAGAGGGACGGTCCAGCTCGGTAGGACTTCCCCCATAGTAGTCCGTGCGCTCCATTTAGTCCGGGGCTGCAGTTCGCTTTTGGTATGCCATTTTGATTTGTAAATGTATGGGTATGACGGGCGCCCTGTCCCGTCCTCTTTACAACTTTTACTCCACTCGAGTTCTGTAGACAAATGTACGTAGTTGGGATGTTATGTAGCCATGACGGCTCCTGTTTTGTTGTACAGCATGTATGGCAACCTAGTCTGCTCGCGTTACTATTTTCAGTAACTTATACTATATATGTATATATATACATATACAGATGGTCATGAGTTCTGGATACGAGGTTATGATGTTGTTCTTTCCAGTTAGCGTAGTCCAGAGAGGGGTTATATGTGGGCCACTCTATTATCCCGTTAGTCCTAGGTGCTAGTAGATGGGTGCTTGGTCATTTGAGGTCAGGCACTCGTCGCGACATATCGATTTGGGGTCGTGATATATATCTTGATCATGATATTGTAGTATCTTACCTGTTGATGTTTGATACGAGGATAGTGTCCTATATGGCTTGTGTAGCCTTGTCATGATATTATTGGCGTGCCCATGCATGGTACTTGCGATATTGATCTGATTATTGACATTGAACTCATACATTGCACGCATTCTCATCCTTCATGATATACTGTTGATACATTGATGATACTTGAGAAAACAACGTGATGGTGGGCTCGGTTGGATGAGTGTGACGAGGTCCGATATCCGATAGTTGTCCCGGGAATCGAGGATGTGTGGTAGAGGTATCCGAGGTTGTTGCCCGATCGTGAGGTACATGGACTGCGCGGGTCCCCATGGGTTATACTAATGACGATCCTCTATGGGAAAAGATCCGGGGTCTCATTCGACCGTTGGGTAAAGATTCAGAACCAGTGGTACGTAGACTTCGTGGGTCCCCCATGAGTTGTGCGACCGAGATGTCGATACTTTCGTTTGGAGTACATGTGTACACAACATTGCATTGCATTTGCATTCATACATTATTGCATTTCTTTGCACTATGGCTTATATTGTGATGATCTGGTGATTTACTTATGTTGTTTGTATTCAGATTGGATATATTGAGACTTGGCACATTTGGGTTTAGATGCTATAACCTTGACATGTACTTGATTCTGGCTTGTGTTTGACTTATACTTGTCGAGTTATCTGCTTATCTTACTTTATTGCCTGGATTATGTTAGCTAAACTTAGTCGTTCTATGATACCTACCGATCGTAGTTTTGTCCGGCTCCGCACTTCGCCGCATTCTTTTATGAAGGCAGAATTTCAGGTTGGAACTACTTCTGTTTCTCATGGCTGATAGTCGCTCCGAGATTTGCTTAGTGTCTACAGGGTGAGCACGTGACGTCCGCTGCCTTGAAGATTCTTCTTTATTTATGTCTTATTTTCCATTCTGAGACATATTCAGACTTGATGTATAATTGACAGTCCAGACTTGTATATTTCTAGTTAGATGCTCTTGTATGGATTAGACCAGACTCTGAGGGTGTATTTCCTTATTTCCGTACTGTTTCTATGTTAGTATTGTCATGACCCAACCAGAGGGCCATGATGAGTAACCGGAGCTAGCCTACCGAGCACCATTCATAGACCGACATAATTCTTAAACAAGCTTACCATGAAATGATCTTCAATTACTCCTCTAAATATACGTATATGCACAAGCCCACGAGGCTACAAGATAATATACCAAACGTACACTAAAGAAATCATAAGATATCTATTACCCACATACGTATCTACGAGCCTCTAACAGGAGTACTGAAATCATAAGGACGGGACAGGACCCCGCTATGCCCCAAATATGTGCACAAAAGAATATACCAATAAACATATACCAATAAATGGCAACTCTGGAGAAGTGGAGTGCTCCTGTGTATCTGCTGATAACGCTCCTAGGGATCTGGACCGTCTCCCTGTCTACCCGCGCATGAACGCAACATCCACAAAATGAAGGACGTCAGTACGAATAATGTACTGAGTATGTAAGGCATAAATAATGACATAATAAAGAGATAAGGAACATGAGATAAAGAGATAACCTACACATATGATTGCCTCTTAAGGCGGATACCATGCATGCTAACTCTTACTTTTAAAACCACATCATAACATATGTATATATATATATTACTAGCCCGCATCCGGGATAGTCATCTCACGCCGCCCATTGGTGGTGCTGTCATCATTATCCATAAGCCGCCCACTTACGCCCAGCATAGTGGTGTCTGCCTGGCCAACTAGGCCCGGTATAATCATATATAAAAATAAGCATGCATGTGAGCCCAATCAAGGATACAATCATATCGGAGTGACGTAAGGTCGATGACCTCCGATTGTATTATGGAACATTCATCATCACTATGTCTCACCTTGAAGGAGCTAATAGTATAAGGTGAGACAACAACAAGAAATAACATCAATGAATTCATGAAATAAGATTGTTAACTTATAATAGCATCATCTCATAAGCTTCGGAGACTTTGAAAAAAAGGATCATCATCATCATCATCATAGAACATATCTTGTCTCTAGCTGATAAGGGACTCTTAATAATCTTAGACTTCCAACTTTGGAATGTAAGAAGGTCATGGAAATATAGAGGGGAAATCATAATATAGGAGTCATGCCTTTGAAAGAGAGAGGACTAGCCTTAACATACCTTTACATCTTCTTGACGACTAAACGTTCTCCTTCCAAGCTCACGACTCTACATCAAGAGAATTCGCACTAAAATTAGATAATTGAAGATACGCTTAAGTTTAGGCTAAAGCGACCAAAAGCTAACAAAAATTGGGCAGCATTTCCTTTGTTTCGTCAACCTTCTCCATATACTAAACAACTCCCAAACATTGACAACAACACCCATAATATCATAATCAATAGATTTCTTCAAATTAAGCTTTGTTTAATTCTCAAGACTCCCTTTCAAAATCATCCATAATCATAGCTAAAACACATATCATATCCCCTTTCATATAATACTTCCCCAACATCATTAGTGTCATTTACAACAAGAGTATACTCATGGCATATCAAGAACTATGACTCAAGTCAAGTTACTATTCAAGAATATCATTAAATCCATGTTTGAGCTTCATATTCTTCTTCCTTCCTTCATTCAAGTTACTCTACAACCAAATACTCTTACTAACATGAAATAGATGTAAAAATCACCTTTTATTGTGTAGGGATGAACTTTGGATCAAAGTATCTCACTTGAATAGAGCTCTAACTTCACTGCTCAAAGAAATCTTGAACTCTACAAACCCTAGAGAGCCTCTCTACACTTGATTCTCTTGATTCTTGGTAAATAATCCTTGATTTCCCTTGGGTTTGTGTTAATATGGTGTGTGGAATGTTCTAGAGCTTTCAAGAGTTTGGGAGAAGTGAGGAAATAAAAATTTGGAACAAGGTTCGTGCATATATTGAAAGAGAAAAAAGTGACCCGACCCGGTTATATGGCCAATTATACGGGCCGTATAAATTATACGGTCCGTACAAATGGCCGTACAATTACGAATTTCCCGAAACTTGCTCTAGCCGCTTCGTTCAACCTCCAATCCTTGTGGAACCTTCTTGGCACTTGTTTAGCACTTCATTAACCATCTAAGTAGCCATATAACTCCTTCCCAGGACATTACTAAGCAATCATTACCTCGATAATTGCAAAAGCCTACGCAAACGCGACTTATACTTTACTTCCTTCGATGAACTTAGTTTCACCAATTCATATAACTTCAAAATCTTGTCGTATACACCTTAAAGCTGCCAAATGCTCTCCTTAAAGTCATAAGGACTTCATGTCCACCTCAAGCTTGCATTAGTCTATTCACAGCCCAACGATATGAAATTTTTGAGGTGTAACATTCTCCCCCCCTTAGGAACATTCGTCCTCGAATGTTAGATTCTCGGGGATCCTACAAAAATTTCGTCAGAGTTTTCCCTATAATATAGCACTACCACCCTGTCACAGCAACCCAAAATAAAATCGCCTCACAGGGCTACAACCACCATGGCAAGAAAACATAGCCACACATGACCAAAAACATCAAAAGAAAGCATCACATACCTTAAGACAATGACGTCTCACCTTGGACCTCTGCTGGGGGTGGAAATAACTACAAATATCTGGACTTCATCTCTTCTTCAACTGAGTATGTAGTTCTAACTGGTAGGAGATGAGCTGACTTCATGAGTCTATCAACAATTTCCCATATGGAGTCATACTTACGCTGAGAACGGGGTAAGCCTATAATAAAATCCATGTTGATCACTTCCCATTTCCACGTTGGAATTTGGATAGCTTGCAATAATCCTTTTGGCTTTTGATGCTCGATTTTCACTTGTTGGCAATTTGGACACTGAGCTACAAATTCTGCTATGTTTTTCTTTATGCCGTCCCACCAATACATTGATTTGAGATCATGGTACATCCTTGTCACTCCTAGATGAACAGAATAACGGGAGTAATGAGCTTCTTCTAAAATACCAATCTCACAAGGGGGATTTCCTAGGATGACCTATATTTCCCAGGTCTCTCGGAATGTATCGATCTTCAGGCACCAGTAGAGAACCGAGTATCTTATCCTGATAATCTCCACAGGTAGCTTGTATGATTCCTAGCAATTGCAACATCCATTCTTGATTAGTGTCACGAAATTGTCTTACACAAATTTACTTCTTATTATCTTCTTCACCACCACCTCTCACCTTCAGTTTCTCATTTAGATCCATCTTACTCCGTTTACTTTGCAACGCAGCCTTAGTTCCTTTACGTTTGGAATAATCTACGCTTGGAATACTCGTATCCTCCATAAACTTTCTCTTCTAAATAATCATACACATTTATTCTTTTTCATTGTAGGTTGCTACCGTCAAGTATTCGCTTATTTCCAAATAGTTATCAATCCTTTTCTATTGTTAACTCTACGTACTTGTCTTAACAAAGGCATTATTAAATTCCAACTCGAGTAGTTTTTGCCTTTGAGGCTTTCCCTATACAATGCTTTCCCAACCGGTATGCAACATTGAAACTTCGCATCCATATAACTGGCTTGCGGTGGCTATTTCACTTGACTTCTCATCTTAGTCCATTATTCACTTCTCCCCCTAATCCTAATCTTACACTCATCGCTGGTGTATCCGCACTATGAAACCTTTCGCTTGAGCCCTTGTTATATGGAAATACCGTTCATTCTTATTTGTCTCACACTTGAACAGAAGCCATAATACTCACATGATTTACGTTCTTAAGGTTAATACCGCTTTTCCCATTGTATGCACCTCCTTTAACTCTGCCTCATAACCTACCTTGTTGTTGTACAATTGCCACATTGGATTTTCTCTCTCCCTCTTCCATCCTACGGCCTATATATTGTTTCACCTCATTTTTATGCCTCCGCTTGCCACATTGCCTCGGAATGTCGAAGACTAATTCCTTGATGGTCTCTTTCGATTACCGTCTAATTGCTACAACTATTAACCCTGAGGGAATTGCCTCTATCCCTATGCTTCCTTCCTCAATTCCATCAAGACCCATAGATCGTCTCGCATATTAGTCATTTCCATCGATGTAGTTCATAACCACTTTATGCTCCCTATACCCTATTGTCTACAAACTCGCCCTCTTTTGACTCACCTTTCCTTAACAATCCTTCCTTGGGACCTCTACCGCATAACTTGCTGGGAATGAAATTCCTTTTGTTGCTATTCTAACATACGTATAAAGTCAGTCCATTGATTTCATTTTACTTCTCACCCCTTCTTTCTGACATACGTATAAACGACTGTCAAACCTCGTTTCTTCTTTCGTTTTACTTCTCACCCCTTCTTCTCAAATGATTTCATTCATAGGACAATCATTCTAAGCATATTTCAGAGTACCATTGACTTTTTTTTTGTTGATAAAATTGTAACTTAAGGTTTAACATCAATCCTTCCATACTCTTCTCTGACCCGATTCCCACTGTCATAGGAGTATTATACTCTGCTATCTCAACGTACTAATAATGGTGTAGCACATGGTCCTTTTGGAAATTTTTGGAAGGATGTTGTATAAACCTGCTCTTCACACATAAAATATCTTGTTCAACAAATGGTTCTATGTTCCTCGTCATAATGTAATTAGCCACGCCGTTCTTAAAGTATGGTTCAAAATTTCAATCATTCCATGACACCTATTAACATTCCTACTTAGAGTTAGAATATCCCCAGGGTTCGATTCTCTTCCATCCTCTGTTTATCAAGTTTCTGCTCTAGTAGAACTTTCTTCTATGTGCCTCACTTTTCCTCTTCCTTCTCTATTTCCAACATGTCTCTTTTTTTTTTTTTTTCTACTACACACATCACACATACCGAGAATTCGTCATTTGTCGTTCTTTCATTTCGTTGATCAACCTTGCCTTGTTTTCGCTTCCCTTCATATCAATAATTACAAGCTCTTGTCATGTAACCGTTCGAGTAGATTCCTGGATAAATAACCTGAACTATAACACAGAATACAACTGCAGTCATAATGTCAACCAATTTCCAGGTAAGGAGCCTTTGTGAATACATCTCTTCTGATCTCTTTCCTCGAGGTATCACCGAGGTCAATAAGGCTGGCTCATAGTGACATGATATAATCATCGGGCGAAGTGTAACTTAGTAATCTGATTCGGTGTTACATGCATCAGCATATACGTATATATCAAGCTCATTTCATAACTCAATCTTCCAAACCATAAAAAGACTAGCCGAATTCTTCCAACTTGCCACTTCTTCTGAAATCTTTTATCTCTTTAATTCTCCTTAGTATATAAAACTTCTTTCATTTTCCCTTCTCATGCTTCTTATTCCATCCTGACCTAATCATCATTCCTTTTAGCTTAATACATACTTGCAACATTTATCCCGCATTTGACTACTAACTTCGTCTCTAACCATTTGCTGCTGGGCCCTTTCTTTCTTCACGCCATAATCCTACCTAAAGTTTCCTCAATTCCCCTTAGATTCCTAGAAAAATTTTGGCAGAGTTTCCTTTGCAAACATAACAATCCCAAACCTGCACACAACCCAGAAAACAAATTTCATGCCTTAGGAGGCCACATATAGAAACACATATGATATACAACTTAACCGCACAGGGCTGATTACTATAAAAGAATGTAAAATAATAAGGCTTGTCTTATAAGTTTTGCCTGAACACCCTTTCCAGAACTCCATTTTTTTCTAAGCATTATGTCACTCAACTCCCTTCACGGAGGTTTACTTACTCATAAATCTTATTTCTAGCTATCTCTGGGTCACCAACAGGTATAGACACCTCAAAATGTTTGATTGGCTCAGGTTTCACTCCAATACGGTTGGCAACATCAGGAGTAATATATATAACGAAGTAAACCGCTAATCAATTAATGCATATATATCATAAGAGGACACCCATAATATACCTGTGATAGCATTAGGGGGGAGACTCAAGATCCTGTGGTCCCGCTAGTGCATAAAGGCAGTGCTGAGGACCACTTGAACCGGATGCTCCTCTACCTCTGCCACGGCCTGCTGGCATCTGTGAACTTTGCCTCAGATGGCGTACCTGTTATATCCCGTATTTTGAGCAACGGGACAATTTGTGTGAATTATGAGAAGTTAGGGACAAGGCTATCCCGAGAGACTTTTGTTTGTTTTAAAGGCTTAAATTGTGTATGGTTTCAATGTCTTGTAAATGCTAAAGAAACACTTGGAGGAATTTTCGATTTTTAGTAAGTGGGCTATTTTGGGAAAGTTGAAAATTCAAAAATAAAAATAAAAAAATGGAGCAAGGTGGCCGGCCACTTGGAAGTGGGCCATGGCCACATGGACTTAAGTTGTGGAATTATAAAAGATGACTAAGTCATCTCCTACACTTAGCCAATTTCTAGAGAAATCAAGAAAAAAACCTTGGAGAAAAACTAAAGGGGTTCGCCATGTCCATGATTTTCAAGACCAAATTGTTGCCATCAAAAAAATAAATTCTTCAAGCAAGCTTGCTAATTCAAGGGTGCTAAGTAACGTGGAGTTGTTGTTTCGGACAATAGTTCGCTCGTTTTCTCTAGCGACCAACTTTGGTCAAGTTAAGAAGTGAAGAAGAAAGGTGAGTTTAATCTTGTTTTCTTGTGTTATAAATGGTTTATATGTGTTGTAGTATGCTAAAATGGAAGAAATTCATGTTAGGAGGAAAGTTGAAGTTTGGCCGTGCATATGGAGCTTTGGCCGTGTGTGTGTGAGTTGGTGTATAAGCCATGTATTAATGTTAATTAGCATGTTTTGAATGTTGTAGTGTAAAGAAAAGAATGAAAATCATCTCTATATGTTGAAAGGGTGTTGGCCGAATGGCCCCCTATAGTGCAATTGTGAGTGAACGAATTGTCGTTAGTATTTTCATTATCGTCGTTATGGATTTTTAAGGAGAAATGCAAGTTTGATGACTTAGAATAATGTTATGTTGGTCATGGGACGACTTGGGAATTTATGTGGATTTTATGTACTTTTTGCATTTATGAATATTGCATTGTTAGTGTGTGGATTAATGATGTAAATTATGAATTTGGAAGAGAAGAGTGTATTTGATGTTGTCCTCGGGTTTAGGGGCAATTTCGGGTACAATGGAACAATGTTTGGGTTGTTGGAAAAATTGTATGAGTTGCTTAAAGTGTTCTTGCATATGGTTTGAATGGGTTCGGATTAGCAATTGAACGTATGAGCGTTAATGTTAATTTGATTGCATGAGTTAGTTAACTATATTGGAATGCTTCCAAGTATGTAGCAATATGTGTTAGTGTTAGAATGTGTTGGGATTGGATATTAATGTTGGAACGTATTGTGAATCGACTATTGATGTTGTAATTTGGCTTCTTATTGGGTTGTTGATGAGATTGACCGAGTTGGAATCTCGGGGTTGGTGCATTTACAGGGGAAATGCTGCCGAAATTTCTGTAGAATCTAATGTTCGTTTGGAATTGAATGCCTAAATATGTATGGCTAATGTTAATGTGCCTTGCGTTATGTAGATCTTGGAGTTGCCGAGGGTTGAGGCTTGATTTGTCTTGCGATCGGAAGAGGTATGTAAGGCGTCGTTTTCTTCCCTTTGGCATGTCCTAGTGCTATTAGGCTATGACCCGCGTCTCGGGGTTATTCCGTTCTTAAATCCGAGCTTAGATACGTACTTGTTTGATCCTAAAGATTTATTCTTTAATGTGTTCAATGTAAGGTTCTTAAGCTTTCAAATAAATGAGTTTTCAAAAGACTTATGAAAATTTTGACTACAAAGAGGTCCCGAACTTCAAACGTCCGTAACTTTTGCATACGAGCTCGGAACGCCCCAAAACATAATATGTAAGTTCATAAGGCATAACTCTCCCCTAACCCTCGTAGTCGGGCTCGGATGGGGGTCGGCACCCGTCCGTGGGGCCCGCGGCCTTTCTATGCTACCTTTATGGATTTTTCGGAAAATTTAATATTATTTTTGCGATGACTTCCACATATGGATTTCTTATTTACTTAATGAGTGTTGATTATGATTTTACGCATATGGTTACTCACGACTCCGCTCGTGCTTATGGTTATTGCCTCGTTCACCGGATCCCGGGCCGGTTATATTTCGTGCGCGTTGTGATACATTCCGGTGTGATGCTGTGTTACGGTTCGCCGAGCTCCTCGCTAGAGAGCCGGGTCCCGTTGATTTGTGGTGTTATGATGTGTATGGTGTTATGGTTGGCTATGATGTGTTACGGGGATATGTCGGGTTACGGAGATATGAAACTTTCTGGTGTGATGCTGTGGTATGGCGCCATCGACAAAGCGGGCGACCATCGTTCTAAGAGCCTTTGCATGATTTTAATTTTTGACAAATATTTTGATAGTTTGTAAATCATATTTATTTTCCGTGATTTGTTATTATGTTTACGTAATCTCGTTTTTACATACTCGGTACCTATTTTTCGTTGACCCCCTTTCTTCGGGGGCTGCGTTTCATGCCCGCAGGTACTGACGCTCAGTTTGAGGATCCACCTGCCTAGGCCATCTATTCTGCTTTCTGGGAGTGCTCCTTCTTCCGGAGCTTATATATTTTGGTATATATTTTCGTCTGATGCATATGTATATTATTATTCAGGGGTACGACGGGGCCCTGTCCCGTCATATGATTTCGTTATTCTGTTAGAGGCCTGTGGACATGTATGTGGGTTATGGCTATGTCTGTACAGTATATATATATATATTGTTACATTCCGTATTTTGTACCCTCGGGTAAGTCAAAGCAAGTGACACAAGTTGCGTATGGAAAATTGTAAAGTTGGAATATTAAGGAAGGCCAGGGGTAAAAAGGTAAATTTGCAAAACGACTCATGGAAATATGGCGAAAGGCTGGGGGCAAATTTGGAACTAAGGAAAATGTTTTTCATGAAATACAAGAAATTTGCTAGAATTTTCAAGAAAGGGCCACTTGGCCGTGGCCCCACTTGCAATATGTGGCCAAATGAATTCAAGCCAAATTAGGGGCAAAATGTTCAACTACTATTGGAAGGGACTATATATATATATATATATATATATATATATATATATATATAGGGAAAGATGATTAATTCATCTTAATTCCCTAGAGTTTTCAAGAAACAAAGAACAAGAGAGAAAGAGGAGAAATTCCATAGGCCATTCGGCCATAGCAAGTCCACAAGAAACCTTGGAAAAATTTTCTCAAAAAAATCATTTCCTACTAAGTGAAGGGCCCCTAGCAAGTTGGAGTGTTCATTGGAACAAGAAAAATTCATATTCACATAAGTTGGCCAAGGGAAGGGTTAAAGAAAAAGGTAAGAATTCATCTACTATTTATGTATATTGGATGTTGTGCTTGTTGTAGGGTATGAAATGAATGAAATTCATGTGTTATGGAAATGGGTGTGGTGTCGTGACTTGTGTGGCTAGGCCGTGTATGTGTAGTGTGTGTTGTGTTATATTGTGTTGTGTTGTGTGTTGGTTGTTGTTGTAATGTATGGAAAATATGGAAGTCCATGAAAAACATGCATGGAAATATGGATTGTGGTGTTGGCCGAATGGGTGCATAGGTGTAGAGGTGAAGAATCAATTTTGTTTAGCATGTTTTGGTTGTTGTTGTTGTGATTTCTATGCGACGGAAATGAAGGAAATTGAATGATTTAAGTGAAGTTGTGGGTGTTGTGAGTTGGCCGTATATATGTAGCCTTGCATAGGGACAAAGGACTAATTCTACTTGCTATGTTTGAAATGTTGTGTTGCGGATTCTATGACAAAAATGAATGTTTAATGACTTACGTGGATGTTGCAATTGTTGTGGGCTGTTTTGGAGAAAAATGTTGTTGTTGTTTCATAAATTGGAAGATATGGGTAAGTAGTATATTGATGGTATTGTTGGAATATCATGTGAATTAAATTGTATTAAGTTATATTGAATGGTATGGAATTGTATTGAGTTGCATTGAAAAGAATTGAAGTGAGTTGAATTAAATATATAAGTGGCTTGTTGATATTATTGGCAAGATTTTGGTATTGTTGGTTGACGATTTGGCCGAGTTCCATTCTCGGAGTTGTTGAGTGATAATTTGGCCGAGTATGAATCTCGGGGATGTTATACGTGTAGGGGAGATGCTGCCCAAATTTTGTTTATAAACAAGTATTGGTTGAGATTAACAATTGGTAATTGTGACCAAATTGTAGATTTTGGCGAACTTGGAGCTTGAGTTTGGAGGCGTGTACTAAGCGAAAAAGGTATGTGAAGCCTACCTCTCCTTCATTTGGCATGTCCTAGTTAGTATAAGTTAAAATCCGACCCTCGGGAAAAGTCCTACCCCTCGGAAACTACACCTAAATTTATTCCTTTTTCATTCAATAGAATTGAATCCATAACTTGTGCTTTAAAGAAAAGAAGTGTTCAAACGTCCGAAACCTTTGGAAATGAAATTGAAATGTCTTGAAACCTTCGTGAATGACCCAATGGTACATGATGACCGTGTTTTATGTTAGTCACTCGAGTCTCGATATACGTGCATACCGGTTCCCATTACTTATTTTATAGAAACTTTATAATCTTGTCTTATGTTTTCCTGTGGTGTTGCTATTCATTGATAGTCTCGCCTTATGATGATTGTTCCTTCAAGGTGAGACGAAGCGACCGTGGTTATTCCATAAGGCAATCGGGGGCTACCGACCTTACGTCACCCCGATAGACACATGACTTTCTTTGGGTTCTCATGCATGCTGCTTATATGATATGTATATGACATGTATATGATATGTATATGAAAATGGGGAATTTTGGGGAATGGATACATGTTGCGCTATAGACGCATTGCCACAGTCGGTGGCGTAATTCCATCCCGGACGCGGGATGCCGGACGCGGGACACATGTGGGCGAGCCGACGTATTTCGGCGACATGACTTGTTTATTTTCACATGTATATGACAAGAAATGTTTTGAAAAAAATATATATAATAAGCAAGTATGACATCCTTTGAGAGGCACTTACGGTACTGATTATCCTTTTATCTCATTATATGATCTTTGGTCTCACAGTTGTTATTGCTCACATGTTACATGCTCATCATATTATTTTCATGGCTTACATACTCGGTACACTTTGTTCGTGCGACCCCTTTTCTTGGGGGGGGCTGCGTCTCGTACCATGCGGTAGACGGAGGTTGACGGATTCGACCCACTAGGAGCTCTTCATTTGTACATTGAAGCGCTCAGTTGTTCCGGAGCTCTTGTCTTGGGTACTACTCTTGTGTATATATTTGAACTCGGCAAAGTCGACACTTGTAATTACATATATTTTGTTTAGAGGCTCGTAGACAGATATGTACAGTCAGATGTTTCACAGCCTAGTTGTCTTTGTCGCCGTGTGATATGTCAGTACAGTTGAATACTACTACTCGTTTACATGTATGCTATTATCGGCGGTGTTATAAAGAAAAAAGTGCCAGTGTTCATACGGCCCACTTAGTAATAAGAACAAGACACATGACAGGGGGTGCCCGGTACAAGTATCGGGTACTCGTCGCGGCCCCTAGTTGGGTCGTGACATATATGTGATATGTTCTGGGCGGTTCACCCGCCACGGCAGCCTTGCCGACTCGCCTATATATGTGTATATGGACATGTTGGCCCTGTGTGGCCTTTGTTGGCATTTTCTGCATGCAGGTTAATTTTGGTTAGTAAGAAAAACAGAGGAAACTCTGCCCAATTTTTTTTTTTAATATTTGAGTTACTATTTTTGGGATTTTGGTACGTACGGGTGCCCAGGTCGGGCGCTAGTCACGGCCTACGGGGTTGGGTCGTGACAGTACCGATGATGAAGAGCCAGCTGCTAATCCCATGGGCGGAAACGTATCTCTACCACGTGACGATGGGCAGTCGTGCTTCAAATGGCCCAGCCGAGCGCAGGCATAACAAACATCCAAACCCAAGCAACACCTGTCCGACCGTGGCTTACCAT
>NC_081352.1:5295251-5327858 GCF_029784015.1 Lycium ferocissimum
GCGGGGGAACGTGAACCTTATGTTAAGGCTAGTCCCTTCTTTTCCAAAGGCATGATTCGTTTCTTGTGAACCCATCTTTGTTTTCCAAAATGTCCATATTCTCAAGAGCTAAAGATTCATGATCTTGAAAGTTTCTTATGACGCCAAGGATGAGTATGCTTTTATGATGATAAAAATGATGACGATTCTATTCTAAAATTCCAAAGTTCATGATTTTGATAAAATTATGAGATTCTTTGGTTACTTCAAAATTTTCTTGATGCCACTCATTGTTGATTAATCTCACCTTATGTTCTTGTTCCTTCAAGGTGAGATATAGCGTACGAGTATAATATATGTGAACGTGTAAAGCTATTTTGTGGCATTACCAAGTTCTATTACTTCATTTCGCTTATGCATTGCACTCATTCTCAATTTTCATGTGTGTGTATATTTATATATAAGGCACAGTTGACAGGGGGTGAAGCTGTGGCCTTTGTTGTGATGAATATATGTAAGGCACAGTTGACAGGGGGTGAAGCTGTGGCCTTTGTTGTGATGAATATATGTAAGGCACAGTTGACAGGGGGTGAAGCTGTGGCCTTGGTTGTGATGTATATATGTAAGGAACAGTTAACAGGGGGTGAAGTTGTGGCCTATGTGATGGCGTGCATATGCATTTCTATAGATATGTGTGCTTTCCTGATATCTATATATATATATATAGTCATGCAAATTTATTTAGCTTCACATATTCACTGGCATGTCTCAGATGTCTCCTATGAGCTTATGTACGTGTTTATTTTATGCCTTACATACTCAAAACATTACTCGTACTGACTCCCCTATTGCTTGGGGGGAGGGTGGGAGGGGGGCGCGTTCATGCCCGCAGATTCAGGCAGCTAGCCGAGTGAGCCAGACCTGTAGGATATCTCCTGAGTCTCAACTAGCGAGCTCCATTTGGACCGGAGCTTCAGTCCTTTTTGGTATGCTATTTTGATATGTACATATATGGGTATAACAGGTCCTTGTCTTGCCTTTTCTACAGTTTTTATTCCATAGAGGTACGTAGCAGTTGTATATTGTGGGGTGTCATGCGAGCCGATTGTTCCTCACTTTTGTGTACGATGAGATAAATCGGTCTACGTTGTGATCCTTTGCTCGTATGCTTATATATATATATGTCCATAGGCATGTTTTATGAGATTCTGGAGTAAAGTTTATTGTGCAAATGTTATAGCAGACGGTACTGATCGAACGTCAGATAAAATGGGCCACCAGGTTATCTAATATAGAGTAGGAATGATTCAGAGATGCTTGATCAGTAGTGGTCGGGCACTCGTCACAGCTCATCGGTTTGGGCTGTGACACCCTGTCCCGGCCATGTTATGTTATGTACTCCAGTATAGGCTTGTAGACAGTATGTACAGTTAGATGTATGTGACAGTCTGGTCAAGCTTGTATACTTGGTTTCAGCTTGACGATGTATATTATCTTTGGGCTTGCGTCCCATATAGCTTATGATATCTATGAGTTACCAATGTGGTCCACTCAGATATGACTATGAGGTGTATGTATGTTTGGTGGTACTCGGCGAATAGGGCCCCGGTGCCCGTCACGGCCCATCTAGCTTGGGTCGTGACACACATATATAGTTTAGTTATTGATGGGGGATGCATAATAGGCCTTCGTGCATGGTGTGGAGGTGAAATCTAATAGGTTGGTTCCGTTAGCTGTTGTGTGGGCTTGTCGCCATGTTTGAGATATTTGTGATTTGTGTTTACATTCGTCCCTCTCTTGATACCTCACTGATCATTGGAAAAAGGAAAGATAATAAAAATAGCTTGAAATGTGTTGTGTACTTCATGATAAGTAACGGAAGAGATTTTGATATGTTTTACTATTGATGTTGACATCATGCATGGCATGCATTCTTATTATGTGCTGATGATTCAAGTTGTTGATTGAGACTAATCCAATCATTAATATATCATCCATGCATATGCATCAATGGTTACTATGGAAATAATCATACTCTGTGTGGGCCCAATTGGCAAAGGTAACAAAGGAAATTCTGCATGAAACCTAGTGGCGACGTTCTATGTGAGCCCTAGCAGATATTTCTGTGTGAGTACGTGGACTTCATGGGTCCCCTATGGTTCATGACTATGAGGCATTGCCCTTAGCATATGTGTATAGTTCAAAGGCCGGACAGTTCATTCCATTACTTGCATCTCATACACATTCACTCATTCATCTTGACTGTGTTCATGGCATATTATACATTTGGTTGATCTCACTCCTGGACTAATATTGTATACTTGGCTGATTCCATACTTGAGACTGTTCTTGACTGTACTTGATTGCTTATCTGCTTACTTGTTAATTTCTTTCCTTTATATATGTAAACTAATTGTTGAACCCTATGATGCTTACCAGTACTAGTGTTGTACTGATACTACTTTTGCTGTACTCTTTTTTTAAGTACAGAGTTCATCATTGGATCGACGTCTTGGCCTCGGGATCACTTACCAGAGATCCCAGGGTGAACTATTGCCAGATCCTGCAGTTCGAATTTCTTCATCCTGCTTTATGATTAGAGCTCTTGTACGAGTCTAGACCAGATCCTGGGGTATTGGCTATGTATTATTACTTTCGCACCTTAGTCAGTATTATATATATCTAGACTGCTTGTTTAACTGTGGTCAATTTCGCATGATTTCTTAGAATGATGTGTAATAAGGTAGGGTTCGCCCACCGGGGGGATAGCGTGGGTCCCCGCTCGACCCACGAGTTGGGTTGTGACAAAGTTGGTATCAGGACCCTCGGTTACAGGTCTCACAAATACAAGAGCATGTCTAGTGAAGTCTTGCAGATTGGTACGATAAGCTCCGTACTTATATGTGAAAGGCTATAAGACATTTAGGAAACTTCAAATTCTTTCATTCCTTCAGTGCTGCTTTATTCAAATTGGTATCTAGAAGGTTCAAATTGGTATCTGACTTCACTTCTATTCTCTCACAGATGGTGAGGACTCATGAGACTATTGCGAGGGATGAGGTGCCTGCGCCCGCTGCTCAGGCTGGAGCACAAGGTCGAGGCCGAGCTAGAGGATGTGGCAGAGGCAGAGGCCATGGTGCAGCACCGGCTAGGGGAAGGGCCTCTGCGGTTGGTCAGACTTGCTCCAGATCTTTATCTCCATAGCTAGAGGTTCAGTATGAGCACGAGCCAATGAATGAGGATGAGCTGGGACTAGCCCAGGGTCAGCTCGAGGTTATTGCTACTCCTGTTCTCCAGGACGCCATGGTTCGTGTATTGAGTCTTGTTGAGGGTTTGACCCAGGTGGGTGGCCTTTCAGACTAGAGCGAGAGGACAGACTCCTGAGCAGTATCAGATGCATGGGGCGCAGCCTGCTGTTGCGATGGCTCCCCATATTGACGAGATCCCAGCACCTACTTTCGCTCCCGGGCCTATTGCCGGTCCGACTATGACTGTCGAGGAGCAGGATTTGTTTGGTAGGTTCATCAAGATGAAGCCTCAGAAGTTCTTTGTACACCTGGAGAGGATGCGTATGAGTTTATTGTGGATATTCATGAGAGGCTCCACAAGCTAGAAATAGTTGAGTCTCATGGGGTTGATTACGTTTCTTTCTAGTTGCGCGGGGACGCAAAGATGTGGTGGAGGTCATATGTTGAGTGTCGACTACCAATTTTCTCTGGTATTCTTGGAGAAGTACGTCCTCCGTACTTTGAGGGATAGGAGGAGAGACGAGATCAATGATTTGGAGCAGAGGGGTATGTCTGTCGCAGAGTATGAGGCTAGATTTCATTCCTTCGTTCCTTATGCTATTCAGCTGATTCCCCCCGAGACAGAGAGGGTGAGAAGATTTGTCAGAGGATTAGTGATTTCATTGAAGCTGTCCTGTCTTCAGCTTGTGGCTATGGGTTCTTCGTTTCAGTTTGTGGTGGATCATGCTACCGATGTTGAGTCTACTAGGATTCGAGCCCATGCCATGTTCACCATAACCATAAAATTTTCTTAATAGACTGTTATGCCCTTTTGATGATGTAATGTCATGAATTGTTCATGTGGGTTCATTTTGAATGTCATGAGCTTCGCATTATATAAGTATATTACGATACATTATAAAGATTTGAAGTTTTTTCATGTTATGAACTTTCTTCAAGTTAGAATATGATGAACTTACGATTTATGCACTATTGTTATGACTCATAATATGACTCTATGAAATAAGATTATGGACTAATAAGCAATATTTATACGTAAAATTTTTGGGAGTAGTATTGATTATCGAGAAGGTGTTAGTCCACGAGACACAGGCCTGAAACTACGTACGCCAACGTAGGATAATGATCGTTCTGTTTGTTTGGAAACTCCTTCATGTTATCCCATTGAGGGTTTATTATGGATCCAATAATGTCATGCATGTCTTATACCCCGACAAGGTATGAGATGACTTAACTAATCGAGTAGAGAATCGGCTCCGTCATCCTACGACCTGTCAATCATTGCGTGAAACCGTCGCAGTGTACGTCTCAACATGAGTGAATTCACAACAGAAATCTATAGACTATAGATCATTCTACGACCTATCAAATCCCAGCGTAAATCTGTTACTGCATGCTTCTCAATTTGAGTGAAATCTACAGCAAAGATTCACGGACCGTAAATCAATTCATGATTCGTCAAGAGAAACGTAGAATTTTAGAAGAATTTTAGTTTTGCGGTATGAAGCAGCTGGTTTACGGACCGTATATCATTGTACTGTCCGGAGAATATTTCATCGGGGGAAATTTTGTCAAGTTATTTTCAACGACTTGGACCATTATAAATAGTTAATGTAGGGTTTTTGTGGACTTTTCTTGGTCAGATATTTGACTCTTTGTTCTAGGGCATTGAATACTCCATTATTTTGAAGCTTTTTAGGACAAGATTCCATCTTTTTATCTTCTTTATTTCCATTGTATGCTTTAATGACTCTTTTAATGCTTTATTTTGTATTAAATACCATGAGTAGCTAAGTTTTTAATACTAAAGTTGTGGACCCAATGATGGTGTCATGTGAATGGGTGTTTAACATTGAATATATGCATAATGGGTTGTTGGTTTCTACTTCTCATTTGTTAAAGTTGGTTGATGGGTGCAAACATTAACTTAAACCATAAACCCTTACTTTACTTGGGAAGGTGAGTTAGGATTCGGTTGGAATGAGTAACAAGAACTGGGGCCGTTAACCCTCTTTTAATAAGCTCACTTAGGGATAAGAAGAGTTTACTTGGCGCAATTTAATCACTCTTAATTTCCTCTCTTTTACATTTGGGAAAATCACAAAGATGAAATACATTCTATCTATTGGGAAATATTAGGAAGTCATTTAGAGATTAAGTGCATACCAACAATCCATTAGAAGTATATCATATTAACACCTATAGCATTACATCTCATCTAATGGGGACACAACTTTGGTTTCTTAATCTAATTAAGTACATTAAAATCAAAATAGCTAGTAGAATCATAAACTCTCTTTACAAATTTACCGGAATAAGAATTAAGACAAAAGTTAAGTAACACAATACAATAGTAACCGTTTCACACTTTATTCCTTGTGGGATTTGACCCCAACCTAGCTGGGTTACTATATTTGACAATGACCACTTTACGCCATTTCTTAGGTGTAATTTGAGCGTATCAAATTTTGGCGCGTTGCCGGGGAATACGGTTTGAAATTACTAATTATTGTGTGCTTTATTTCTAGTCTTTTTCTATTCCATCACACTTTGTTTGATTTTATTGTGAACTAGGTGATTATGGCAGGGAGAGGAGGAGGTCGTGGAGCGAATGGTGGTCGGGTTGCAAATGTAATTCCCCCACCACCGAAAGTTGATTAAGATGAAAATATGTTCATTTCATGTAAGAGGTTGAATATGCTTCCGCTATTATTCCTCCAAGGGTCGGTGCCGCAGGTTTCAAGATTGATAATTCTACCTATCAATTGCTCAAGCTTGAAGGGTATTTCTAAAACTCTACCGACAATGAGCCACAACAATACTTGAAGAATTTCATAGGTGTGTGCCAGACACATACCAGAATGTTGTCACTCCAATGCCATCCGATTGAGAGTTTTCAAATACTCTTTAGCCGGTAAAGCAATAGATTGGTTTGAGAAATTTCCCCACAATTCTATTCACACTTGGGCTGAGCTGGTGAATGTCTTTCTCAAGAAATGGTTTCCTCCAAGCAAGAAAGACGAACCTAGAGACAAAATCTTTGAGTTTATGCAACTTATGGGGAACAACTATATGAAGTTCGGGAGAGGTTCAAGAAATATTTGATGAGGTCCCCGGATTATGACTTTACAAAAAACATATTGATGGAGAAGTTCTACACAGGTTTAGACCCAATGACGCAGTTTTTGGCCAATAATGTAGCCGGTGGGTATTTTATGGACAATAGTTATGCCCGAATCACTCAATTGCTTGACAGATTGACTACATATAATCAAGCATGGCACTTGGGTGGCACAGATGGTGTAGCATATAGGGCTCCGTTAAGAAACAATATTGTGAAGAAGAACCGAGAGAGGGACCAAACTTTGGCTCAACTTGCAAACAATATTACTTTGCTAACTAAGAGGTTTGATGAGAAGGATACAAAAAGGGTGGATGCAGTAGAGGATATGCAAACATCGCCAAAGGGAGTGTATCAAACTCAAGAGGATCCATATCAAGAAGGATTGCCAATGCAATATGAGAATGCCAACTGTGTTAACAACTCTTAGGGGGGTTATCAAAGGCAAAATTATCAAGGGTCCGGATATCAGAATCAGAATCAGTGGAAACCTCAACAACAAGGACGAGGTAATCAATATGGGCGAAATGATTATAGTGGTACGAACCAAAGGAACAACAACAACTTCAGGATAGGAGTTCTAATCGCTATGTTCCGCCAAAGGGTCAATCAAATGATCTAGGGAGTTTGAAATTTGAGAGCATGCTTGAGAAGGTGTTATCCAATCAAGAAAAGTCCAACAAACCATGAACGGGTTGACCAAAGTTGTGGGTTATCACACTACTTCCATCCAAAAACTGGAGTCTCAAATGAGAGATCTTTCTAGAGAGCAATATCCTCTACAAAGAGGACAACTCACGAGTGATACAATACCAAAGCCAAAGGATGGTGGAGGTGGTCTAATAGCCAAGTGCAATACTGTGACTACTCGAAGTGGGAAACTATTTCAAGGTGTAGGTGCAAAAGTGGTTGAAAGGGAGCCTATAGAATAGGAAGATAAAAAGGCACAACTTGATGTGCCAAGTGCTATTGAAGAGGTTCAAGTTGAAACTCCTAGTGCGGATGAAGTTGATCATGTTTTAGAGATTCGAAAGGCTCAAGAGGTGAGCAATGATAAGGGAAAAAGGTAAGGTGACGGGGGCACTTAAGACCTTAACTCAACTTTTCAAATCTTTACCTCCCTTCCCTTAAAGGTTGGTGAAGAAGACCGAGGATTCCAAGTGCCAACAATTATTTGGTCAACTGAAGCAGCTATCTATGAACATTCCATTCCTTGATGCTTTCCAAGAGATGCCAAGTTTTGCTAAATATTTGAAAGATTTATTGACAAAGAAGTGGCCAATCAAACATGATACGGTGAGTGTCACTCACCGTATTAGCTCTATCATCTCCACAACCAAAGTTCAAAAGAAAGAAGATCCAGGGGCCTTAACTATTCCTTGTACTATTGGTCATCGTGATTTTGCATGAGCTCTTTGTGATAATGGGGCTAGAATCAACCTAATTCCACTTGCTATCTACAAGTGATCATTGTTGGAAATGCCTAGGCCAACTAGCATGCAGTTTCTAATGGCCGATAGATCGATAAAGAGGCCGGTTGGGGTTGTTGATTGTCACGACCCGATTAGGGCCATGACGGGCACCCGGGGCTAACCACCGAGCACCACTCATTCTATTACTCATCCTGTGTTCATTCATATTTCTTATGCTCATAATCATAAAAGAAAACTGTTTTCATTTGAAACATATTTACTTTATAAACATCGGCCCTTTGGCTATCAGAATAATACATATATATATATATATATATATATATATATATATATATATATACGATGAGAAACTGTGAGACCATACCACCCACACATACGTATCTACGAGCCTCTCTTTGGAGTACTAGACATATAGACGGAGAGAGACCCCGTCATTGCCCAAAACATATATATATATATATATATATATATATATATATATATATATATATATATATATATATATATATATATACAAAAGAATAAGTCAATGGCACCTCCGGAATAATGGGGTGCTCTCGGTCGACTAATAGCTCCTACGAGTCGGATCACCTCCCTGTCTATTGTGGGCATGAACACGGCGTCAAAGAAAAACAGACGTCGATACGAACATTGTACTGAGTATGTAAGGCATGAATGAAATGAACATAATAGAGAAATCATAAGTCATAGGATAAAGATATAACCTGCGTGCTTTTAAGTGTGGGTACATTTCATACATATATCATACACAAGCATATCATATGTATTACCATAGCGTATACATCATCATATTACATATACATCATCATATTACATATACATCATCATCGTTAACCCGCGTCCGGGTAACCATCATATGCCGCCCACTAGTGGTGATCGTGTCCGGCCTTCTAGGCGCGATAGAATCATAGTAGGCCGCCTTAGCGGTGACATATCCGGCCATTTGGGCACGGTGGAATCACAAGCAGCCCGCCTTTGCAGTGACATGTCCGGCCATTTGGGCGCGGTGGAATTATATCATCGTACATATCATAGACTTATCATTATCATTCATCTCATAGGCATATCATGACTTTATCATAATTTGGCATCATTATGCATTTATCACAAAAACATACATTAGAACTTGAAGGCAACTATAGCTATGTCGGGGTGACAATCGTAAACCCTCAATTATGTTATGGAGTAATCATAATTGTTATATCTCACCTTGGAGGGACTAACGTTTTAAGGTGAGTGCACATAAGGAAAAAATCAATGGATCATAGTTAACACCATTAGCTTTGTAGGAACATCATATCATGAACTCTAGAATCTTTAGACTTAAGCTCGTCATTATCATTATCGTATTCGTAATGCATATCGTATCTCATATGGCTATTCATGAACATAGGCTCTTAGTTTTACGGAATGTAGGAAATTCTTGAAGAAGGAGGAAAATCATGCCACAAGATTCATGCCTTAGAAAGAAAGGACTAGCCTCACATACCTTTTTCGTTTAACTATTCTATCGCTTGCTTGTTCTCCTTCAATGCCCACGTTTATACCTTCAAGAGAATTCGCATTAACATTAGCTAAACGATTATAAGAACGGGCTTACTAAAGCTAGAGAAAATTGGGAAGCATTTCCTTTGTTTATACCACTTTCCCCATATTCCATATCAACTCCCAAACATTGATAACAACATTCACAATATCATAAACAATAATCATCATTCGTTTACATCATTCACATTTCACAATTTCACTTCAATTCCTCCATAATCATGATCATAGTTCACTATCGTGTTCTTTCACATATAATGCTTATCCCATGTTTCAAATGTCATTCATAACTTACTTACAATCACAACATATCAATAATCATGATTCAATCCAAACTACTACTCAACAATGACACTATTCCCACATTTATGACTCAGTTTCTATATTCTTCTACAATCCAAGTGTTTCAACTTTTCAATACCTCAAACATCATGAAAATACCATAAAACTCACCTTAGATTTTGTAGGAACAAGCCTTGAGTGGAAATACCCTTCTTGCACCAAAACCCTAATTCACTTCCAATGGGATTTCTTGACTTGGATGAACTTTAATGTGTTTCATACACTTGGTTCACTTAAATTCTTGCTATTGATCTTTGTTTTCCTTTGTATTCTTGTAGATGAAGTAGGTGGAACCTTCTAGAGGTCTTGAGAGAGATGAAGAAGTGTGGGAAATGAAATTAATAAAGTGGGATCACATTTATATAATTGGAACTTACTCAGCTCATCGGGACTTCCACGGTCCGTGGAACATTGCACGGCCCGTATAAGTGGTCGTGGTTCACCACTGGATAAACATCATCTCTGCTGGGTGTTATACGGACCCTTATACGGACCGTATAAGTCGGTCGTATAACCCCTTTTCCCTGAAATGATCTCTGTCGTTCGTTTGATCTCCAATCCTTATGGAACCTTCTTAACACTTGATTAGCACTTCATTAACAATCTAAGGGTCATTATTAATATCCTCCAAAATGTCATTAAACTCTCATTAATTCGATACTCCTAAATCTTGCCCGACACACAACATATAACTTGCTTTCCTTAACAACTTTCTTCCCTTACCTTAAATGTCTCTAGAATCTCAATTAGGACCATCAAATGTTATTTCTTACTTATCAAAACATCGTATTCGTCGTGCCCTTCGTTAGTCTAGTCACTGTATGTTAACAGGAATTTCCGAGGTGTAACATTGATGATGTTCTTTTTCGAGTTAGTGATTTTCTTCTCCTGGCGAATTTTGTGATTCTTGATTGTGCGGTGGATAAAGATATTCTGATCATATTAGAAAGACCTTTCCTTGCTTCTGGAAGGGATCTCATGGATTCAAAGAAAAACAAAATCAAGTTTTGAGTGAATGATGAAGAGGTAACTTTCCAAGCTAGCAAAGTGATGAAATTACTAAGTGCTTATGAAAGCATTTCGGTGATTGACCCAATAAATGTGGTTGATGAGGCCGTTGAATTCAAAATGGAGGGAAAGTGCCTTGGGGAAGCCTTAGCGGCTATCTTGGTTAATTTTGATGGTGATGATATGGAGAGATATGTAGAGATGGTGAAATCGCTTGAAGGGTTGGGCTATTATTCTTACCTGCTGAAGACTTTGTCTCTTGATCTAGAGAATCGGGCTACTCTTCCAGCCAAACCATCCATTATTGAGCCGCCGAAGCTTATGCTCAAGCAGCTCCATCACATCTGAGATATGAGTTTCCCGGTCCAGATAATATATTACCTGTTATTGTGTTTGCTTTGTTGCATGATGAGTAGATGAAGAGGTTACTTGAAGTCTTGAAAGAAAAAATGCGAGCTATTGGGTGGACTATTGCGGATATTCGGGGGATTCCCTCCGGAATTTGTGAACATGAATTCTATTTGAAGAAGATAGTTCTTCAAGTGTAGAGCATCAAAATAGATTGAAAAACCCTATGTAAGAGGTGGTCAAAAAGGAAATTATTAAGTGGTTGGATGCTGGAGTTGTTTACCCCATTGCGGATAGTCGATGGGTTAGCTCAGTACAATGTGTTTCGGAAAAGGGTGGCATAACAGTTGTGCCAAATGCAAAGAACGAGCTTATTCCAACAACAACCGTTACCGGGTGGAGATTTTGCATGGACTATCGGAAACTCAACACCGCTGTTGACGCCTAATTTTTGACCTCCCATAATTTATTTAATTACCCAGAATCCTTGACTATTAAACGGAGTGAAATATGTATTTTAGAGGTCAAAATGATTTTATAAAATTATTTAGATAATATTTTACCATTCTTATTTGGTAAAATAATTTCTATAATGTTATAAATCATTTGAAAATTAATTTGCAACAATTATGATATATTTGTTAAATTTAATCAAGGAAATAGTTTAAAATAATTATGTATTTAATTGTTTGAATTATCAGAAATCAATTGGCAAATATTTTACCCTGTTTAGTTCAAGGAATCTGATTAATTAATTAATCATTTTACCCCTCAATTCTTAATTTGGCATTTATCATAATTAATTGGGTATTTAATTATGGTTAATTCCATAAATTGTTGGTTATGAGATTAGTAGTGACTACAATTGAAATGATCAATTATTACAATTTTTGCCTTAATTGAAAACCAATTCTATGTTTTAAGACAATTAAGGCCATTATTGCAAAAACTAGCCCTTTATTGTTTAATTAAGTTTAATTTTGGCCACGATTGAAACAACCAAATTCATGGTTGAAGTTCAATTAGGTCATAGATGCACTTAGCTTTTATTTGTTAATTAATCCGAATATGGCCACAATTGAAATAGCCTATTTCATAGGTCAAGGTCAATTTGAGGCTATGTTCGCAATTAAAGTCCCTCTTCTTAATTAGCCATGATTATTTGGTTAATTAATCTTAAGTTGACCATGATTAAGGGGTTAAATTAATTGATCTTTTCTTAGTTGTGGTCAGTTATTAAAATTAAGTGTCAGGTTCTCTTGCATATACACATATATACACTGATATACATGTATACACATGTATATCAGTGTATATAAATATATATGAAGGGCCCAAGCCAAGATTTAAAGGGGTAATACCCCCCTTTCCATTTAGTCAATACCAAACCCTAGCCGTCACTTCTCTTCTCTCTCTCTCCTCGTGGTCATCGGCCAAAAAATGGCAAAGAGTACACTTTCTTTCGCTTTATGTAGTTGTTGCTCGACTATTTCGGGTAAAGCAATTAATGCTTTACCCTCTCTCTGTCGACACACCACAAAACGAGGTATTACTTTGCTTTTTTCTTTATTTTTTTTTGCAAATTAACGATCAAATAGGACTGAACTCTTAATGGGTTTTGTTGTATTCGTTTTTGAATCCACGAATTTCATTGGATTTTGTTGATTGAGGGGGAAACCAAGAGTATTTTTCCCCCCAGTTTGATTATCCCACATCGAAATTTAGGGCAAAGGTTTTAGATTTGGGGTTCTACATAAAGAACCACATTTCTACCATTTGAGACAGACCTGAACACCGAATATCATTATCATATTCACAAAAAAATTCAAAATACCTAGGGTTTCTAGCAATTTTGCTGAAGACCTTTAATTTTTTTGATTAGTTTAAAGTTTTAAAGGTTTTTCTTTTCTTTGTATGTGGCTGAGTTGGGATTTGAGGAGCAAAGGGTCTCCAAGTTCGTTCTCGATCAAGGCTGTGCATCAAAAAGGTAATTCATTTTCCTTTAGTTATTTTTTTTATAGTATTTTTAGGCTGTTTATGTGGTTAGTGGTCATTATTTTCAGTTGATTAGTTTATTTGCCTTGTTATCCTGTTTAGTTTTGATTATGTAAGCTGTGAGTAATATTATGGTGTTTTAGGTTCGAATTAGGTATATATATGCTAAGTGTTGATCCTATTTGATCGTTCTCATTTGATAAGCCTAGTTATGTCTAAAAGCATTCAATCCCTGCTTATATGCCATTTGTTAGCTCAGATCCTTTTAGTCAATACTCAGTATGTGGAGTAGTCAGCTTAAGCTATGCTTATTTTGCCTTTGTTTAAGTGTACTGCTGGTATAAATTCTGTGCAGTTGCATCTTCTACTATGTGCTAGATGACTCAATCCTTGTTATGTTGAGAATGTGGTACTTGCAGTAGTATCTTTCCTATTAGACTCCTTTTGTATTTTAAATCCACTAGTATTAACTGTAACTGTTACTTAATGGTTAATATTAGTGTATACATGTTTATTAACTTACATAGATTGGATTATGAGTTATCATATGTCTAGTTTAAGGTTTGCTTTGCTAAAGGTCAGTTGATTTGATGAATTTGCTATGCCTCTGCATAGTGTGAGCTTTTAAAACTAAAAGATCTGCTAACTGGTAATGAATGATATGGTCCTGTATGCTTAAGAAATGGGTTTAAAATGAAGAGTTGAGCCACCTAGATTGGGAATGGTATCTCATAAGTGTCCCTCATGAATATTTCATATAGAAACTTAGGTTGAGGATAATGAACACATTTTAAGCTTAATATTTGGAAGTGTTAACTTAAGAGTTTGATGGGTATATGTAAGCTATGTTAAATATGGTATAACAATGCAGTCCCTATACTTGAGACATGTTGTCTCATCCCTATGTCTGTAAGTATGCCATTGATCTGCATGAATGTCTAAAAATGAAATGGTAATGCTTTGTGTGAATTTGTGTTGAAACCTAAAACAGCCGTGATTCCTTTAATAAACTTGGTTATTTGCTTCTTTGAGTGAGTCACATGAGGATCACTATTTTCCTTTACTGGTTACCTGAATATAAGTCAATTTGGGACTTAGGCTTGTTAGTTTGGTCACCATAGGCCTCATGTAGAGTCTTTGAAACTGAGTTAATTGCATGACCATTAATTGTATGCTCTCATATTTCCTTCTACTGAACCTAAAGCTGTTATCTACCTCTGTATATGACTGCTATCTTTAGGATGTCTCATGACCATACCAAATCCATGTCTGTTTTCCAAATTATGCCTCTATGCCCCCTTATGACCATGTAGGAATAGATCACCTAATAGACATGCTTATATGTAGGAAAAGATTGAAAAACTAGGCTTATACTTGCCTGTCAGCTTGTCAATTAACTCTGTCAAACACCCATGCTCATAGTTGTTTGGTTTATATAATATTGTATCCCTCTCTTTCCTTTGTAATTTATTGATGCTTGGCTGGGTTGGTTGCCTGTCTCACATGAATAACTTAGATACTTTGTCTGTATGGTTATGTTAAGCTCCACTTTTGTGTCACTATATCCTGTCAATACCTTAATCTGGAACATTGTGTGTATCATCTTATATTCTGTCTTTAAACTACCCTTGTGTCTTACCTGAATATGTATGCTTGATGATTAGCTAAAACTAGGTTCTTTTCTTTTCTTTTCTGTAGAGTCTACATGGTTGTTATGTTTGAGTATAAGTTGTGCCTATGGGGAGATATACCAAGGTATACTAGGTACATACAAAAGCTCTATATGCTTATGGCATATACGAACTTGTATATCCAGTATACATATGGTATATCCTTTGTCATAGTCAGAACTGGGCCTACATGTTCAAAAAGTTTGATGTGGATTCATCTCTTTGTTCCACATTTTATTGGGCTTCCTTTCTCTTTTGTTGTTACTGGTTTGCACTTGGGCTTCCTACCACCACTGTTTCTCTTAAACTTGGCTTTATTCGATTTTATGTCTTTATAACTTGGATTAGGCCTTCTGTGCCACATAAATTGAATTAATGGAGTACAAATTAATATATATCTACTTGCAAATATGTGTAGCTTAGTTTAAACATGTGTTTAAGTTCAAGGTGCCTCTCTAACTGTCATTTTTTTTTCCTTCCCTCGTCCCGTTGCACGTGAAACCTCATGGGCCACTTGGACCACTGCCTTCTGCTTGAAACCAATTGGGCCTGAGGCCCAATTCTTATTTATTCAATCGAGTCCGATGGAAAATAAGGGAAACTAATATGTTGAAGGCCCACCTATGGGTGAAAATAGTAACTGGTGGGCTTAGGTAGGCCCACCAGCCTAAATTTTCTTCTTTTTTATTTCTTGTATATATATATATATGTGTGTGTGTACTTGTAAAACAACTTGTAGAATATTGAAACCCCTTATGAATGTTAGAACGTAGGGAAAACGCTAGTATTATTAGGAATGTCGCCCAAAATAATTTTCAAACTTGGCTAATCCTAATTCTAGCATGAAACTGGTACTCAAATGATTTTCTTAAATATAAATTTGGTTCAAGTATTTTGGTTAATGCTAAATGATTCTTAAAAGACTAATTGATAATTTTGGGGCTTTCGCCTCCAGTAATGAACCTTGGGCATTAAGCCCACATCAGAAACCGTTTTCTTTTGTTTGTTGTCAAAATATTTCAACTGTTTTGCCTCCTGGGCCTGGAAACCAATTGGAATGAAATAAAACGGATTTGATGTCATTATGGGTATAAAATGATTTGGACCAAATCATTTTCTCAAAACTGGGTCCAAATCCAAGGTTAATTGTATAAACCTTTGGACAGCTTTTTCAAAAGGCAAAAAAAAAAGCAAGTACTTTGGGGCCAAAAGCCCAAACTTGAAGGGAATAAATTAAAGGGAAATCCACTTGGACCAAGTTTGAGGAAGATGGACTCTGGACTGAATTACGGATTGACTTAATATGGGCTTCAAATAAATAATTTGGACTTTAACAAAAATCCCTATATATATATATATATATATATATATATATATATATATATAATGTATAAAAATTGGGGATATACTCCATATTTCCTATATACGTATAATAAAACCCATAAGTACTAAACCCATTTCATTAGGACTAAAATAGTAGCGACTCTACCCAGAAGAAATTCTGGGTGCGTCATAGTCCAGAAATGAAGTGAGTTGAATACTTATGTGGATTTTTAAACTCCAAAAACCCCTTTTCTAATGGGATTTTTTGCCAAATTTTTTTTCTTGAGTTTATGATACAAATGAATGACGTTTTGCGGAAAACTAAACACTTCTTAAGTAAATAATACATTAATCACACATTGAAGCTCGTAGGTCAACCGTATTCTACGGATCATTAATACTAGGGTGCGTAAAACCTTCCCTAGGGGATCACCAGAACCCTTACCTCGAACTTTGGTACTGAAAGATTTCTCTCTTGCTTGAAGAATCTTTTACCCGCTTTTCCTAGTTTTCCTTCAAATAAATTAGGTGGCGACTCTAAAATACATAAAATCCAATTAGAGCACCAACAATCTCCTAGTAGCTTTTATGCGCCCGCATAAAAGTGAACCGTAACAGATGGCGACTCCAATGAGAAATTTCTAGGTTCTAACCATAAGGGTTTCAATATAATGTGATTTTAACTGTATTATTTTCTTATGTGTTTAAAATTTCACAATTTTCGAACTGTTATGCATTCATATTATAAACTCCGCCACTCCTGGCAAAAAGCATGATTTCAAAGGGGACACGCGGGATCGCGGTCTAGCCTTCACTAAAAACCCGAAACACCCTTTCTTTGGAATGCGTTGAACGTTAAGTTGGTGTGCGGTCACCCAACGGCCTACAATGGTTCACCCCGAGTAGTCCGCTCGGGTGCAAGGTCAATTCGAAAAGGCCACTCTTGAATATGCCTAGATTAGAGCTAAGCCAAATCTAAATATGAAGTAGACCGGGTGGTTTGGATATTTTAGACGTATCCAAACCCGATAGGAAGACTACTAAGCTTTGTCACGCCCCGAACCATGGCCTGGGTGAAACACAAAACTCGGTGCCTTACTGCATGTGACCGAGCGAACCACATGGCTTGCTGAATCATCATGCGGCATAAATGAGCGGAATTTTACGTAAGCATGATGGACTTTAGTAAAGCATGAGAAGTTATGACATATAATAAAATACTTGTTCAAATCATAAATGCAGAAATATCATAAATTGGGCCAAGGATGGCTACATAACTCTTATTAATCGACATAACTGACTGACTAGTTTATGAAACCTCTAACATGAGTCTGAACATGGAAAACATACTTGCTGGGACAAGGCCCCCGACATTCCTTTAAATGCATAGATAATAAAAGAAGGACAATGTCTAAACCCCGAAGGAGAAGGGGCTTACCAATAAAGCTGATATGAGCAGATCCTAATGAGCAGATGCGTCGTCTGGTAAATCCGTACCTGCATCGTGAAATGAAGGCCCCCGGTCAATAAAAGGGGACGTCAGCACATTGAATGTACTGGTATGTAAATCAACTGAATGAAATAACATGGGACATGAAATAGCATGATAAGAGGTGAAACGAAAACCTGGACATGAACATGAATATACATACATACATACATATATATATATATATATATATATATATATATATATATATATATATATATATATATGTACGTATGTATGTACGTATATATATATGTATGTATGTATGTATGTATGTATGTATGTATGTATATATATGTGTGTATGTATGTACGTATGTATGTATGTATGTGTATGTATCTATATGTGTGTATGTATGTATATATAATACGAGAAAACTTTATAAGTGGGGAGAGCAATAAATATAACCAACAACACGGTCCGGTATATAACTTCCGGACATGAATATATATATATATATATATATATATATATATATATAAATATGAGAAAACGTTATAAGTGGGGAGAGCAATAAATATAACCGACAAATACGAACTGGTACATATGTCCCCGCCAAAGAACACTCACACCTTGCAAGGAAAAATGAGATTTAATTATAACATGAAAGGATCCAATCATTATGATAAATCGTCCTAAACATGGGCGGAGCGATCCTCATCCTACGGTGGCTAACGTAGTTTCAGGCTGCTTGAAGCCTTCTCGGTAATCTATGCAACTCCTAAAAGCATGAACATGATATAGTTGGCTAAGAAACCCGTTACATGGAAATTACCCGTTAGCATACAAAAGAATAGACTAGCGAAGTGGCATGACATACACGATGTTTCGATAAGTAAGAAATAGCCTTTAATGATCCTAATTAAGATTTCCAAAAGACATTCGAGGAAGAGGAGAAAGTTGTTAAGAAAGCGAGTCATAAGTCGTGCGGATAAGAATTTCGAGTATTGAGTTAACGACGTTCTAATGACACTTTGAGGAAGAGTTATAACATCCCTTAAAATGGTAATGAGGTGTTGAACAAGTGTTAAGAAGGTTCTATAAGAATCGGAGATCAAACGAGTCGACGAAAATGATTTCGAACCATCAAGTATTATACGCCCAACATACCGCCGTATAATTGTATCGTCGTATATCCGGCGAATAATCAGCCCCCGTAACGGCATGTCTCACTGGACCAGATCTACGGCCAGACATATGGCTAGTAGAAAATATACGGACCGTAAGTTGGTCCGTAGATCTCGATCGGGACAGGTTTTGAATTAATATAAGGGACCTCCTTTCATTTCATTTTCATTTCATTTTCACTCCTCCACAAGTCAAGAATTCTCTAGAACATTCCATACACTTCATCTACAAGAACACAAAGGAAATTGATGATCAACTTCATCAAACCAACAAGAATCAAGAGTGTGAAACCCATTAAAGCCATCTAAGTCAAGAAATCCCAAGAGAAGTGAAATAGGGTTTTGGTGCAAGAAGGATATTTTCACTCGAGACTTGTTTCTACGTTATATAAGGTAAGTTTCATGGTATTTTCATGATGTTTGAAGTATTGATAATTTGAAACACTTGGATTGTAGAAGAGTATAGAAAATGGGTCATAAATGTGTCAATAGTGTCATTGTTGAGTAATAGTTGGAATGAATCATGAAAATGGATATGTTGAGATTATAAATACGTTATAAATGACATTTATAACATGGAATAAGTATTGTATGAGAAAGAACGCGATAGCGAACTTTGGTCATGATTATGGAGAATTGAAGTGAAATTGCTAAATGTGGATAATGCAAGTGAATGATGCTTGTTGTTTATGATGTTGTGATTGTCGTTATGAATGTTTGAGAGTTGATATGGAATATGGGGGAATTTGTATAAACAAAGGAAATGCTGCCCAATTTTCTCTAGCCTTAAGAAGCCCGTTCTTATAATTGTTTAGCTAATGTCGATACGAACTCTCTTGAAGGTAAAGACGTGAGCATTAAGGGAGAACGAGCAAGCAATAGAGTAGTTAAACGACAAAGGTATGTAAGGCTAAACCTTTCTTTCTAAGGCATGAATCCTATGGATGATTTTCCTCTTTCTTCATGAATTTTCCTATATTCCGGGAGACTAAGAACCTATGTCCATGAATAGCCAAATGAGATAAGAGATACATTACGAATACGAAAATAATGATGATAAGCTTAAGCCTAAAGATTCTAGAGTTCTTAATATGATTCTTCTACCAAGTTAATGATGTTGACTACGATTCATTGATGTTTTCTTCATGTGCACTCACCTTGAAACGTTAGTCCTTCCAAGGTGAGATATGACACTTATGATCACTCCATAACATAATCGGGGGTTACGACCTTATGTCACCCTGATATATCTATAGTTGCCTTTAAGTGTTAATGTATGCCTTGATGATAAATGTATAATGATGATAAGTACGACAAAGCCATGATATGCCTATGAGATGAATAGCTATGATGGATATATATATGATCCGATTCCACCGCGCCTAAATAGCCGGGCATGTCACCGCGAAGGCGTGTGTCGTATACGATTACACCGTGCCTAGTGTCCGGCATGTCACCGCAAGGCGGCTTCTATGATTAGACCAAGCCTCCAGAGTACGGCACACATCACTAAGTGGGGCGGATAGTTACCCGAACGCGGGTTATCGATGATGTATATGAGATATGGTGATGATGTATACGCTATGGTAATACGTATGATATGCTTATGTATGATATGCGTAGGAGATGTACCCACATTTAAAAGTACCCAAGTTATATCTTTATCCATGACTTATGATTTCTCTTTTATGTTCATTTCATTCATGCCTTATATACTCAGTACAATGTTCGTACTGACGTCCATTTTCTTTGGACGCTGTGTTCATGCCCACAGGTAGGCAGGGAGGTGATCCAGGCTCGTAGGAGCTAATAGCTGATTTGAGAGCACTTCATTCTCCGGAGGTGCCATTAATTAATCTTTTGGTACATATGTATAAATTCATGTTTTGGGCACGACGGGGTCCTGTCCCGTCTACATGTCTAGTACTCTAGTAGAGGCTCATAGATTCGTATGTGTGGGCAATATGGTCTCACTAGTTCTTATGTATATGTATGTATATGTATTATTATGATAGCCTAAAGGGCTTATGTTTATAAAGTAAATATGTTTCAAATGAAAGTCGTTTTCTATGGTTATGAGTATATATTATAAATGAGAGCAAATGAGTAACAGAATGAGCGGTGTTCGGTGGTTAGCCATGGATACCCGACATGGCCCTATTTGGGTCGTGACAAAACCCATGGATTTCATGAAACTTGTATTTAACATGAATGTATCTTGTATCATGACATGAAAATAATCATAATGTAATTCCATGAAAACTGGTAGACATGATATTCATGAAATAAGCATTTTATTTAAAGACTTGCTTGTAAGAATCCCATGGATTGCAAAGTATGGGTTTTCACGGATTGGCGATATTCTCAATAATCATAATGAAATATCAAGAACTCAATAATGGATTAATAATAATAATTCAGCACATAGTATAACATAGTACATGGACCTAGGGTTATCATGAACATGACTAAAACCCTAGTTTTTGGAGAACTTTCGTATAATCATGGAAGAGCGTGACGTGGGGAAGAACAAAGATGTTCCCACACGTAGATAGTAACCCTACATACCTCGGTAACACTCCAAACTTGAAAATAAAAATTTGAACTTTGAAGAAGAATCCCAAAGCTTGAGTCTTGAATCCCTTTAATTGGGTTTTCTTGAAATCCCTACGTTAAGAATGATGAATTCTTGCTTAATGATCATGAACATATGTTGGAATTGACTTGGAATACGTGAAATAGGCTTACCTTAAAGTATCTTGAAGGTTGGGAGAGAAGAGCTTCGTTCTTAGGGCTTGAGAGACTTCTTTAGGGTTCTTTTCCTCAAAAAAATTGGTTTAAAACGAAGCTGGAATGAATATAACGGTTAGGCTTTTAAAAAGTCAGAGCCTGGTGCATGACCCCGCGGAGGCTGCCTATCAAGCGCAGGTGATCACGCAACGAAGGTAGTAACACTGCCTCTGGTGCGCGATCACGCAGCTGAAGGGCACTTCGCGCAGACTGCGTAGCGTTTAGTAAAATGGGCATAACTTCCAACAAAGAGCTCCGTTTGAGCTCCATAATATATTGTTGGAACTCTATTTTAATGACCTAAAACTTTCATATTTTGAGTTTTCTCAAATTCGTATCGCAAATACCTGAAAACAGGCCATAAGTACAAATTGTCTCAGACTTAGATGGATTTAGAAGGCCTTAAGAACTTGCGATAGGAAGACCACCCCGTGTCAAGTACGGTCTATGACCCGAAAAACACCGCATCCATATTATGTGCTATTTGGAAACATGTAATGGGCCTATGAATGGAACCATTGCCTAGTGGGGGGAGGGGGGGGGGGGTAATTAACTTTAACTTCTGTTTTGTAAATGTCAATCAACTTGAATTTTGACATGGTTTTAACTACACCGCAGTTGTGGGGGCACAGTATTCGTGGGGCCAACATCCCGTATTTAGCAAAAGATTTCCTATCATTTAGGAAACCTATCCATCCATTATGACGACGGGTCAAAGGAATTAATAGAAGTAATTACCGGGTTTTAGGACAGAGATAGGATGGTTTTCTGATTTGGAGATGACGTCGAGATGATGCCTACCTTAAAGGAGTTCAGGGACGTGTTGACTAGCGTAGGCTCAGGATTAAAAAGAAGAAAGAAACTTGACCAAAATGCCTTAATCCCAGAATAACTCACCTACTCCCAAATTTGCAAAACGCTTTCCTTAGACTACGCCAATTGGGTCCATGGTCCAACTATACCCTTTAGAGAGTTATACAAATGGTTTGGAAGCCCAAGTGGATTTGTGGAACATCCTGGGGAGTTCAAGACTCATGTCGAAGGGACGACCCCCAGACCTTTAGCTTTCGCCATTTACTTTCTGGGAACCATGGTTTTTCCCAAAGATTGGTCATTAGTCATAGACACCCGAGTCATTTCAGTCACCCATGCCATCTTCTACGGCATAACCCAACAAGAAGAAACTAAATATTTTGACCTAACCACAATCATCGTAGCCAACTTGTACCGAGCCTTGAGCCTCTGTTGAAATCATTACAAATACTTCCAAGGTTGTAACTTACTCTTGCAATGGTGGATCCTTAAGCATATGATCAAAACTTGGGGTGAACAACACCTATGTGCCCAAAATTACGAAAGGGATGGCCTCCTGGATTTTTGCTCGAGCTTCGGGGACCAAAACAAATAAAGTTGGACATTCACCTTTTCTAGGTTGAAAGAAGAAAGCGTTCTATGGATGTTCCACGACTTTGTGTCCTATAAAGTTGTGGTTAAGGGTTGAAAGTTTCCATTCTTACCGCTTATGGGAATCCGAGGGATTCGCCCTTATGTGCCTACTAGGGTCTTGAGACAATTTGGGAGGATTCAAGTCGTACCCTAGGTTGGAGGCATGGGAGATTTTATCATTGACATCGATAGACCACCGAGGGCTTTGGATTGCATACGAGAATGGAAGGGTCACATGATTTGGGGTCCTGATACCTTAGTCGAAGATAGGCTTCGTCTAGGTTGTGTTGTTGAGTATAAAGATTTGTTGAGAGCCGACTTACAAGGTGCACTTCCTCCTAGACCTATCCTCTACAGTTTTGTGCAAGATAAGGATTCGCAAGCTGAGAATATAGCCCATTTGGTTTAGAGAAGAGCTGATGACAGAGAAGCCAAGTATTTGGAGAAGATTGAGCATGTCACAACCGTCATAGAGAGTCTGAGACATGAGTTGGAGCTTACTAATGACTGTTTGGTTGAGCTCGATGATCGAATGAAGAAGACTTTAGATAACGTTGCTCCACTAACTTTCATACAGAAAGGATTTCTGATGGAAGCCACTTTGACATCGGCCCATCTTCATATCCAGACCACCCTCCGAAAGGCGAAGACGGCCAAGACCGATCGAGATCGAGCTTTATCATCCACCACCAGAGGACGCTTTTGCTGATTTACTTTATGCACTGTCTTTACTTTATCTTTTATACCCCATTGGGGAAGAATATTATTATTAATGACTATGGCAAATTGGTTTGATTCAAATGGCACATTTATGTTTCAAACGATTACTATGTCTACGAACGCGAGTAGTGCAGTTTTATAAACTGCTTTATGTGACTTACTTGCTTTCATATGTTGCACTTAAATGCTTAATTGATCTCAAGTACCATCCCCTCCCCCAAAGAAAAATAATGAACAAAAATACCCATACTAAGTCTAGTAACCTTCTCAGAATTTGAAGATGAACACCAAGAACGTACCAGAGCTGGAAGCTATGAGAAAGAATGAGGTCTCTCTTCGCCGACAGATTCAGGACCTCGAAAAGAAAATTCGAGCAGTCAAGGCCAAGATCAAAGAGGCTGATGAGTTGATGGATTAGGCGAAAAGTCTGCCCAAGGAATTAACTGAAACTCAAGGAGAGAATGTCCTGGATAAGGGAAAAGAAGTCCTTCCCGAATACATCCCGATAATGGAGGAATTCGAGGAGGAAGAAATAGAATCGAACCCGCAAGAGCCTACTTGACCATCAAGGGAGGCTGCCTTCACTGCGCTATTGAGCCCAAAATGAGAAGGGACTTCTGTTGTGCCATCAAGTCCTAGGGGATAACCCGAGGTACAGCTAGAGTATGTCCGACAAACTTCACCCAAATGGTGGGCTATTGCGCTTAAGGCGTTGGATTTTCCCTACTGCGTCTCACCTAAGAACGTAACAAGCGAGGAAGTGATGATCAAGTTTCAAAGCAGAGGGATAGTCAGTATCAGCTTCGACAGGTTGCCATCGTGTGCTCCGGTGTTCCTCCACAAGAGATGCTTTTTCCACCAGGATCAAGCAGGGTACATGTCACGACCCAACCGGAGGGCCATGACGGGCACCCGGTGCTAACCCACTCGGGCACCTCTTGACGTACTCTCATATTCACATCTAGTTGAGCCACATGGCTTACTCATAATTTACATACATCAATAGTGCTAATCTCATTGGGCAACAACGCATTTATATCATCATCAATAACAATGCCCATATCCATATACACAAGCCGACGAGGCTATCAAAATGATATACAAAATGTGAGCCGACAAGGCTACAAGACATCTAACCATACACAACTGTCTAGAGCCTTTAAGAAGGGTATGTATCATCATATACAGCGGATAGACCAAATATGCCCTTATGTATGTACACGAAGAATAATACCCAAAAGCTGTAGCTTCGGATGAAATGGATCTCCTCTATGTAGTCTCTGAAAAGAAATCTATGGATCAAGTCTGTCTCCCTGTCCACCTGCGGGCATGATGCAGCATCCACAAACAAAATGACGTCAGTACGAATAATATACTGAGTATGTAAAGCATGATCAACATCATAGTAGAAGCATAATAGACAACACAAGAATTAACATAAGATGGGAGAATCAGGAGGTAATAGAGTCATTTATACCTCTAGTGGCCTTCATCATATCTACTTACCTGTCTTTCATAGGGACCTTCCATTTCTAATGCTTACTCAAGTGTATATATATATATATATATATATTTGTATCCGTATTCATATTCATACTCGTATCCATATCATACCCGACCATGAAGGTTCGGTGGTTCACATACTCGGCCATATCAAGGCTCGGTGAATATACATACCTGGCCCTACTAAGGCTTAGTGTTGTCCGTAACCAACTGCAGTGGTGTGAGCGCAATAGGTATCATACTCGGCCATATAAGCTCGGTGTTACATAATAGTCATACATACTTAGACACGCATACATAAGAGCCCATAAGTATCATCAACATCATTACCATTATCGTTTTCGTTACGTCTATCCTTGGATGATCAACTATTATATAAGGGATGCAATGGAATCATGAAAGTATCGGGGATCGTGAGCTTTAGTAACTTTAGAGATAGAATCATTTGGAGAACATTATGGAACTCATTAAAGGATATATATATATATATGTATATATACATATATATATACATATGTATATACATATATACATATATATATATATATGTATATACATATATACATATATATATATACATATATATACATATGTATATACATATATACATATACATATATATACGTATATATACATATGTATATATATATATATATCTGTATATAGCAACAACCTCACACCCATTTTAGCACATTTTCATACAATGCATCCTTATCACTATTACTACCTTCCATAACAAGATTATATTCATATAATATTAAGAATCATGACTCAAGATAGCTTACTACTCAAAAACATCATAAAAACCACATTTAGACTTCATTCTGTACTTCCTTCTTCTACCCAAGTTTTGCTACAACCAAGCATTCTCAATAACATGAAATAAGCATGGAAACTAATCTTTTTATCCCATATGAACAAGCTTTGGAGCAGCTATCAACTTGTGCAAAAACCCTAGCTACAATGCCCAAGTATTTCTTGAAATCCACCAACCCTAGGAAGCTTTCTAACACATGAACACTTGATTCTTGCTATTCGATCTTTGTAATCTCTTGGGTTTGAGTAAAATATGTTTGGATAAGGGTTTTGGAGCTTTATAGAGTTTGGAAGAAATGTGGGAAATGAAAAATGAGCAAGGGTCGTCCCTCCTTATAAAATAAAAAATCTGACCCGACCCGATTATACGGCCTATTATACGGGCCGTATAATTTATACAATCTATATAATTGGACCGTATAATCCCACCAGGGATTACCCCTCTCTGGACAAAACCTACAGACCATTATACGGGCCGTATAATTTATACGGTTCGTACAAATGGCCGTACAACTGGAAAATTCCAATTTTCATTCTCGTCGACTCGTTTGACTTCCAATCCTAGTGGAACCTTCTTGGAACTTATATAACACTTAATTAACCATACAATAGGCCCTATAACAGCCCCTCAAGATATTACTAAATACATATTAACTCAATTATAGCGGAAACCTTGCGAACACGATTTACATTTCACTTCCTTCAATAAACTAAACTTCGTATATTCGTATGAATCGAAATCTTATAGCATGGACCTTAAGCTATCTAATACTTCCCTTAATCTCATAAGTATTTCATAATAATTCTAAGCTCACACTAGCCAATCCACAAGGCAACACATTCGGAAATTCCGTGGTGTAACATTCTCCCTCCTTTAGGAACATTCGTCCTCGAATGTTAGGTTCCTGGGGATTCTACAAAAATTTCGCCAGAGTTTCTCCTATAATATGACACTACCATCCTACAACAGCAACCCAAAATACATCACCTCACAGGGCTACAATAACAACATCAATAACCATGGCCATACACGACCAGGAAGACATCAAGGAAAACACTACATACCTGAGGATAATGGCGTCTCTGCCTGAGTCTCCTCCTCAAGGTGAAAATAAATGCGGGTACCTGAATTTCATGTCTTCTTCGGCTTCCCAAGTCATTTCCTCCCAATTATTATTCTTCCATAAAACTTTAACTGAAGCTACCTCTTTAGTTCTAAGCTTCCGTACTTGCCTATCTAAAATCGCAACGGGGACTTCTTCATAAGATAATTGTTTAGTAACTTGGACATCATCTATTGGTACAATTATAGATCTTCCGATGCACTCGCGAAGCATCGATACATGGAAAATCGCTAACCGACTCCAAATCAGAGGTAGATCTAATTCGTAAGCCATTTTTCCTACCCATGTGATAATCTCATAAGATCTAATGTACCGGGGGCTAAGCCCTTCTTGCCAAATCTCATGACGCCCTTCATTCAAGCAACACCTTCAAAAATACCCAATCTTTCACACTTCGGGAACTCTTAGTCTCTTCGACGATTATCCGCATGGGGACTCTCGATGGACTCTGAGCTGTTAATAATCGATCCTGTATGAGCTTGACTTTCTCGATAGCTTGCTGGACCAAGTCCGGCCCTATCAATTTGGTTTCTCCTACTTCGAACCACCCAATTGGGGATCTACACTTTCGCCCATATAAAGCCTCATATGGAGCCATTTGGATGCTAGAATGATAGCTATTGTTACAAGCAAATTCAATAAGTGGTAAGTGATCATCCCAACTACCTCCAAAATCTAATATGCATTCCCGTAGCATATCCTCAAGGGTTTGAATGGTACGTTCAGCTTGTCCATCAGTCTGTGGGTGAAATGCCGTGCTAAGGCTCACCTGAGTCCCCAAACCTTTCTTGGAAAGATTTCCAAAAAATTGGTCGTAAACCGAGTCCCTCATTCTGAGATAATAGACACACGGAACACCGTGAAGTCGCACTATATCTTAACATAAAGTTTGCATAATCTTCTCCATATATGTAGTTCTGACCGATAAGAATTGAGTTGACTTCGTGAGTCTATCCACAATCACCCATATAGAATCATACTTACGTCGAGAACGGGGTAAGCTTGCACTTGCTGACATTTGGGACATTGAGCTACAAATTCCGCTATATCTTTCTTCATCCCATTCCACCAATATATAGATTTAAGATCATGATACATTTTTGTTGCTCCGGGATGAACGGAATAACGGGAACAATGGGCTTCTCTCAATATTTGGTGGCGTAATCCTGCAACATCGAGAACATAACTGTCTTTTCAAGATCGGAGAACTCCGTCTCCAGAAATCTCAAATGATGACTTCTCCTTCCGAGGGAGTGAATTTCTGTAATGAATTAGCATGGGATCCTCATACTGGCGCTCTTTCACTTCAACCACTAGTGATGAGACCGCCGAATTCTGAATCACAGCTCCCATACTACTTGAGTTTACTACTTGAATTCCTAGGCTAGCCAACTGCTGGAGTTCACGAGCTATCTCTCTTTTCTCTGGCTGCACATCACATAAACTTCCCATGGACCTACGGCTAAGAGCATCAGCCACCATATTTGCTTTCCCGGGATGATATAGGATGTCAACATCATAATCCTTCAATAACTCCAACCATCGCCGTTGCCATAAATTCAGTTCATTCTGCTTGAAGATATACTGATGGCTCTTATGATCTATATAAATATCAACGTGGATGCCATACAAATAATGTCTCCACATCTTTAATGCATGAATCACTGCAGCTAATCCAAGATCATGGGTCGGGTAATTCTTCTGGTGTTTCCGCAACTGCCTTGAAGCATACGCAATCACCTTACCGTGTTGCATCAACACACAACCTAGCCCAACGCCTGAAGCATTACAATAGACAACATAACCTTCCGATCCCTCTGGAAGTGTCAGGGCCCTGGGCGAGAAGTTAATATATCCTTTAGCTGCTTGGAAACCGCGTTCACAAGACCGTCCTTTGAAATTTAGCTAATTTTACGGGTTAACCGTTACGAGTGGTGCGTAAATAGAAGAAAAGCCTTCTACAAATATCCTTTAATAACCTGCTAAGCCCAGATAACTACGAACTTCCATAGGGGTTGTGGGCCTTGGCCAAGTTTTCACGGCCTCAATCTTTTGGGTATCTACCCGAATACCATCAGCTGAAATAATATGCCCCAAAAAGGTCACTGAGTTCAACCAAAATTCACACTTAGAAAATTTGGCAAATAACTCTCGAGTTTGAAGAACTCTAAGAACAGACGCAAATGGTCCGCATGTTCTGCCTCGGACCTAGAATACACCAAGATATCGTCGATGAATACAATCACAAATAAATCTAGGAAGGTCCTGAACACATTGTTCATCAAATCCATAAATACGGTCGGTGCATTACTTAGCCCAAACGACATTACCCGGAATTCAAAATGGCCGTATCTTGTTCTGAAGGCTATCTTAGGAATATCTTTCTCCCTAACTCGCACTTGATGATACCCAGATCTCAAATCTATCTTTGAAAACCATTTGGCGCCTTGTAATTGATCAAATAAGTCATCGATCCTTGGAAGGGGATATTTATTCTTGATCGTCACTTTATTCAGTTGCCGATAGTCAATGCACATTCGCAAGGAGCCATCTTTCTTTCGGACAAACAACATGGGTGCTCCCCACGGGGAAGAACTAGGCCTAATAAAGCCTTTCTCAAGCAAGTCTTTCAATTGCTCCTTCAACTCTTTCAACTCTACGGGAGCCATTCTGTAAGGAGAAATTGACATGGGCTTTGTATCCGGTAGCACATCTATAGCGAAATCAATCTCCGGTTCTGGAGGTAAGCCTGGAAGCTCTTCCGGGAATACATCCGGAAGCGCATTCACCACGGGGACAGATTGAAGAGTTGGCGATTCAGCTTCTACATCTTGAACCCAAACTAGATGGTAAATACAACCTTTTGTGATCATTTTCCTTGCCTTTAGATAGGAAATAAACTTACCTTTTGGGGATGCAGTATTTCCTTTCCATTCTAAAACGGTTTCTCCCGGAAACTGAAAGCGAACCATTTTCATTCTACAATCAACATTGGCATAGCAAGAAGCCAACCAATCCATGCCTATGATAACATCAAAGTCCACCATGTTTAACTCATGTAAATCAACCATAGTACGATGGTCACAAATCACAACTACACAATTTCTATATACTCGACTAGCTATTACCGGTTCACCAACGGGTGTAGATACCTCAAAAGGCTTGACTGACTTTGGTTTGACCCCAAACCGTCCCGCAATAGATGGAGTAACATATGACAATGTGGAGCCCGAATCTATCAAAGCATATACATCATGAGAAAATACCGATAATATACCTGTGACAACATCAGGGGAAGACTCAAGATCCTGTCATCCCGCCAAAGCATAAATACAGTGCTAAGGACCGCCAGAACTAGGAACTCTCCCTCTACCTCTACCATGGCTGACTGGCGCATATGAACCTGGCCCCATAGGGCGTATAGATGATAAAGACCCACCGCCGACCCCCGGCTAAACTCTACTCCCGCCACCAGCGAAGGGCAAGGCATGATATGGTCACAGCCGTCGACCGCATGCATAGCAAACCTCTGATCCTAGTCGACACTGGCCCCAATGTAACTTCCTGCACTAGGAGCATCATGGCACGGGTGGCCTTGCCTGACCCGAATCTCCCCTGAACTGAGAACCTAAAGTCCTGAAACTCTGACTCGGTCCAGAATAAATAGATCTGTCAAATCTCTGGCCTGTAGACCGTGGAGGCGCACTAGCCATAGAATGGCCTGAATGCCTAGAAAACTGCTATCTTTGCCCTGCTTCTTAAACTCACTTCTTCGACCAAGATCTAGCCCTCTTGCATACCCTATTATGCTCACGTTCACTTCTTCGTCAAGTTGTTGGCTTTCCTCTAAATTCTGAGCATGGGCTTGAATGCGTGAAATATCCATATTGTCCTAAAGGGACGTAGTCAAGCATCTATCCATCAAGTGTGGCCTTAGGCATCTCACAAATTGGTGTACTCGGTCACCCATGCTATTTACCGTGGCGGAGCGTATCCCTGGCCAAAGAATTGAAGCGGAGATTATACTCTAAGGCACTCATACTTCCTTGCCTAAGATTCAAGAACTTATCGGCTCTAGCCCGCCGAACTTCTGGAGGCAAGTAATGTTGGAGGAAGGCGTCCACAAATTCTTGCTAGACCGGAGAGGTGCATTGACTCCCCGTGAAGCCATCCAAACCGTATACCAATGAACCACCATATCCCGGAGTCTATAGGATGCTAACCCTACCGATTCCACGTCTGAAGCATGCATTAACCGAAGTGTCCTCAACATCCCATCAATAAAATTCTGAGGGTCCTCTTCCGGCTTTGACCTGAAAAATTTCGGATGGTTCAAGCTAATAAAATCATAGGCCCTTGCACTAACTGCCCTATCACCTTGACCTGTACCTTGCCGCTGAGTCTGGGCGGTAACCAACTGAGTAAGTAAACTACGTACCTTTCGGTTCCCTCTGGCTGTGTCAAAACTGGAGCAAAAGTTAATCTCTTCTTCAACTCTTCAAAGCATCGCTCACAAGCATCTGACCATTGAAACTCAACCTTTTTCTGAGTCAACTTAGTCAACGGAGCATAAATAGAGGAAAATCCTTTGACGAAACGTCTATAATAGCCTGCCAGACCAAAAAAACTTCTTATATAAGAAACTGAGGTGGATCTGGGCCAATTCTTTAGGGTATCAATCTTCTGAGAATCAACTTTAACACCTCACCTGAGATCACATGGCCTAAGAAAGCCACTGACTTAAGCCAAAACTCACACTTTGAGAATTTGGCAAAAAGTTCATGATCTTTAAGAGTCTGCAACACTATTTTGAGATGTTCTGCATGATCGGCCTCACTACGGGAATATACCAAAATATGATCAATGAAGACAATAAAGAGTAAATCAAGGTAAGGCTTGAAGACCCTGTTCATAAGGTCCATGAAAGTTTCTGGCACATTTGTCAACCCAAACGACATGAATAGAAATTCAAAGTGACCATAACGGGTTTTGAAAGCGGTCTTCGGAATATCAACTTCCTTAACCTTTAACTGATGGCGGCCTAATCTGAAGTCAATCTTGGAATAACATTTGGCATCCTGAAGTTGATCAAATAAATCATCTATTTTGGGAAGAGGGCACCTGTTCTTAATGGTGACTTTGTTCAACTGGCGGTAGTCAATGCACATGCATAAGGAACCGTATTTCTTTCGGACAAATAAGATTGGCACACCCCAAGGTGAGACACTGGGCCTAATAAATCCCTCGTCAAGAAGATCTTTCAACTGGGATTTTAACTCTTTTAATCTCGAAGCCATTACGTAGGCGGAATAGATATCGGGAGTGTCGGGAAAGTAATCAATTTTAAAGTCAATCTCCCTATCAGGAGGGACTCCGGGAAGATCTTCTGGGAAGACTTCTGGAAACTCATTTACAACTGGGATGGACTGAAGCGTTAGAGTCTGGGCATCTGAATCCCTAACTCGAACTAAGTGGTAGATATATCCCTTGGAAATCATTTTTCTGTCTTTTAAATAGGAAATAAACCTACCCGGGTACCAGAATTACTCTCTTTTTTCT
>NC_081352.1:5327958-5414945 GCF_029784015.1 Lycium ferocissimum
TCTTCCCCCTCCATTCCTCGACTATCTCGAAATATTCGAACGTACAAAGTACGGGCTATAACACACTGATTCAACGTCTGAATCATGCATTAACTGGAATGTCCTCAACATGCTATCAATAAAGGTTTGGGGGTCCTCATCCGGCTTTGACCCAAAGAATTCCAGAGGGTTCAAGCTAATAAAATCACGGGCCCTTGCACTAACAGCCCTATCACCTTGCCCTGCACCTTGCTATTGAGTCTGGGCGGCAACCAACTGAGTAAGTAAATGAATGGCCTCTTTTACATCTTGGCCCGAAGCATCCGGTGGAAGAGCTGGAGGTGTTGGAGCAGGGGCTGAGGCTCCCTTGTGTTCCTCAGAAATAGGCACTGAGTGGAAGGACTGAGATTGAGCCGCATTCTGGGATTCACCCTCCTCTACAACCGTTGGTGTTGCTATTTCAGCCCTTTTCTGCCACTGTCTTGCTCTTTTGGGCTGTCGTAGCTTTCCTCTTTACAAGCATTTCTGAAATGCATAATACACGGTTAAAGAAAGAGAAATCCTTATATCATGGATCTATTGCACGATCTTATGAAGAAGGAAGGTCATTCGTTCCTAAAATGCCCGCATCCTCCTGTTTATAAGTGTGGCGCGCAACACACCCACAAACAAGACTCTACTGGACACGGCTCGTAGACACCCCAGGACAGAACTGCTCTGATACACTTTTGTCACGACCCAATCGGAGGGCCATGACGGGCACCCGGTGCTAACCCACCCGGGCACCTCTTGACGTACTCTCATTTCACATCTAGGTGAGCCACATGGATTACTCATAATTTACATACATCAATAGTTCTAATATCATTGGGAAACAACGCATTTATATCATCATCAATAACAATGCCCATATCCATATACACACACCGACGAGGCTATCAAAATGATATAAAAAATGTGAGCCGACAAGGCTACAAGACATCTAACCATACACAACTGTTTACGAGCCTCTAAGAAGGGTATGTATCATCATATAGGCGGGATAGGACCCCGCCATGCCCATATGTATGTACACAGAATAATAATACCCAAAAGCTGTAGCTCCGGATGAAATGGAGTTCCTTTATGTAGTCCCTGAAAAGAAATCTATGGATAAAGCCTGTCTCCCTGTCCACCTGCGGGCATGACGCAGCGTTCATAAACAAAATGATGTCAGTACGAATAATATACTGAGTATGTATAACATGATCAACATCATAGTAGAAACATAATAGACAGCACAAGATTTAACATAAGATGGGAGAATCAGGAGGTAATAGAGTCATTTATACCTCTAATGGCCTTCATCATATCTACTTGTCTTTCATAGGGACCTTCCATTTCTAATGCTTACTCATGTACATACATACATACATATATATTCGTATCTGTATTCATATTCATACTCATATCCATATTATATACATATCATGCCCGACCGTGAAAGTTCGGTGGTTCACATACTCGGCCATAACAAGGCTCGGTGAGTATACATACCTGGACCTACCAAGGCTCAGTGTTGTCCGTACCTAACTGCAGTGGTGTGCACACAATAGGTATCATACCCGGCCATATAAGCTCGGTGTTACATAATAGTCTTACATACTTAGACACGTATACATAAGAGCCCATAAGTATCATCAAACATCATTACCATCATGGTTTTCGTTACGTCTATCCTTGGAGGATCAACTATCATATAAGGGATGCAATGGAATCATGAAAGTATCGGGGATCATGAGCTTTAGTAACTTTAGAGATAGAATCATTTGGAGAAACATTATGGAACTCATGAAAGTGTATATATATATATATATATATATATATATATATATATATAGGAAGGGAACTATGCCTTAATGAAAGTAGGGTTGGCCTTACATACCTCTTTGTCTTCTTAGCTATTTAACCTTCGCCGTCGAAGCTTGAATAATCTACATTTAGAAGGATTCATACCATAGTTAAGCCTTAGTGATACTCTTAAACCTAAACTAGAATAATTCATGATTTAACGAAAATTGGGCAGCATTTCCCCTATTCCATCGACTTCCACTATACTACAATACAACTCCCAAACATCCACAATATCATAACCAAGCATTCACATTCCATTAAACCTCCAAAATCTATCCTTGTGTTCAACTTATACCAACAACCTCACACCCATTTTAGCACATTTTCATACAACGCCTCCTTATCACTGTTACTACCTTCCATAACAAGATTATATCTATATAATACTAAGAATCATGACTCAAGATAGCTTACTACTAAAAAACATCATGAAAATCACATTTAGACTTCATTCTCTACTTCCTTCTTCTACCCAAGTTTTGCTACAACCAAGCATTATCAATAACATGAAATAAGCATGGAAACTAAACTTTTTATCCCATATGAACATGCTTTGGAGCAGCTATCAACTTGTGGAAAAACCCTAGCTACGATGCCTAAGTATTTCTTGAAATCCACCAACCCTAGGAAGCCTTCTAACACATGAACACTTGATTCTTGCTATTTGATCTTTGTAATCTCTTGGTTTTGAGTAAAATATGTTTGGAGAAGGGTTTTGGAGCTTTATAGATTTGGAAGAAATGTGGGAAATGAAAAATGAGCAAGGTTCGTCCCTCCTTATAAAATTAAAAATCTGACCTGACCCGATTATACGGTCCAATTATACGGACCGTATAAATATACGACCTATTATACAGGCCGTATAATTTATACGGCCAGTATAATTGGACTTTATTATCCCGCCAGGGATCACCCCTCTCTGGACGAAACCTGCGGACCATTATACGGGCCGTATAATTTATACGGTCTGTACAAATGGCCTTACAACTGGAAAATTCTGATTTTCATTCTCATCGACTCGTTTGACTTCCAATCCTCGTGGAACCTTCTTGGCACTTATATAACACTTTATTAACCATACAATAGGCCCTATAGCAGCCCCTCAAGATATTATTAAATAAATATTAGCTCAATTATAGCGGAAACCTTCCGAACACGACTTACATTTCACTTCCTTCAACAAACTAAACTTCACATATTCCTGTCACGACCCGAACTACGGGCCGTGAGGGGTATCCGGGGCTAACCACCGAACACCACTCATTTCGTTACCTATATGCTCTCATTCATAATATATATTCACAATCATAGAAATCCATTAGCATTTGAAACATAATTACTTTCATAACCATAAGCCCTTCGGCTATCAGAATAATATATAATATATATACATACATACATATATATGAGGACTATGAGACCATAATGCCCACACATGCGTATCTACGAGCCTCTACTAGAATACTAGACATATGGACGGGACAGGACCCCGTCGTGCCCAAATCATGAATATATACATATATATACCAAAAGAATAATCAATGGCACCACAGGAAGAAATGGAGTGCTCTCAATCAGCTAGTAGCTCCTATGGATCCGCATCGTCTCCCTGCCTACCTGTGGGCATGAACACAACGTCCAAATAAACGGACGTCAGTACGAGCATTGTACTGAGTATGTAAGGCAGAAATGAAATAAGCATAATGAGAATATCATAAGTCATGAGATGAGGATACAACCTGTGTACTCTTGTAGCGTAATTACATGTCATGTACATTTATCATACATAAGCATATCATGTGCATGATCGTCACGTCTACTTTATTATATCACATATACATCGTCATACCATACATCCATCATCATACCAATCATACATCATTATGTCATTAACCCGCGTCCGGGTAACCATCATAAGCCGCCCATTAGTGGTGTCATGCCTGGCCCTCTAGGCTCGGTAAAATCATAGCAGCCCGCCTTAGCGGTGACATGCCTGGACAATTAGGCGCGGTGGAATCGTATGCAGCCCGCCTTAGCGGTGACATGCCCAGCCAATTAGGCTCGGTAGAATCGCATTATTATACACGTCATGCATTCGTCGTCATGCATCATACATCATCATAGATTCATTACTATCATCCATTTTATGAACATGTCATGGCGTCTATCATAATTCAATAACATTATACATATATCATCAATTCATACCTTAGGACTTGGAAGCAAGTGTAGTTGTGTCGAGGTGACGTAAGGTCGTGGACCCCCGACTACATTATGGGATAATCGTAGTCATTATGTTTCACCTTGGAGGGACTACATGTTAAGGTGAGTGTACGGGAGGAAGACATTAACGGATCATAATCGACATCATTAGCTTCATAGGTACATTATATCGTAATCTCCAGAATCTTTAGGTTCAAGCTTAGCGTTATCATCTTCGTGCTCGTAGCGCATTTCTTATCTCATATGACCATTCATGAAGATAGGCCTTTGGTCTTTTGGAATGTAGGAAATTCATGAAGAAGAAGGAAAATCATACATAAGATTCATGCCTTAGAAAGAGGGGTTAAGCCTCACATACCTTTGTCGCTTAACTATTCTATCGCTCGCTCGTTCTCCTTTGATGCTCACGTCTTTACCTTCAAGAGAGTTCGTATTGTCATTAGCTAGGCAATTACAATAACGTGCTTCGTAAGGCTAAAGAAAATTGGGCAGCGTTTCCTTTGTTTACACTACTTTCCGCCATATTCCATATCAACTCCCAACATTCACAACAATCACAACATCGCTAGCAACAATCGTCGTTCATTTACATGATTCGCATTTCATAATTTCACTTCAACTCTCCATATTCATGACTAAAGTTCATTATCACGTTCTTTCATGTCCGATACTTATTCCATGTTCTAAATGTCATTTTTAACGCATTCATAATCTCAACGTATTCATTTTCATGATTCACTCCAACTACTATTCCACAATGACATTATTCACCCATTTATAACCCATTTTCTATAATCTTCTACCATCCATGTGTTTCAACTCATTAATGCTTCAAACAACATAGAAAGACCATAAAACTTACCTTAAATGATGAAGGAATAGACCTTGAATGATAATACACCTTGTTGCACAAAAACCCTATTTCACCTTTCTTGGATTTTCTTGATTGGGATGACTTCAACAAGGTTTCCTTCACTTGATTCACTTGATTTCTTGTTATTGATCTTTGATTCTCTTTGTTTTCTTGTGGATGAAATATTTGGAAGGTTCTAGAGGTCTTGAGAGGTTGAAGATGTTGATGGAAATGAATAAAATGAAGTGGGATTGCATTTAAAGACTTGGAACAACTTCAGTCGTCGGGACTTCCACGGACAGCTTCACGGTCCGTGGATCATGGTGTTGGCCGTGAAACTGGTCGTGGTTCATGACCAGCCAGCCACCTTCTCTGCTGGCTGTTCCACGGACACATCCACGATCCGTGGAATGTTATTTGGTCCGTGGAACCTTGGCCGTGGAACTCACAGTTCCATCGGAATTGTTCCCGTCGTTTCGTTTGATCTCCAATCCTTATGGGACCTTCTTAACACTTGTTTATCACTTCATTAGCAATCTAAGGGATGTTATAACTCTTCTCCAAGACATCCTTAAGGTATCATTAACTCAATACTCATAACGTCGCCCGACACACTAACTTATAACTCGCTTTCCTCAACAACTTTCTTTCCTTTACTCGAATGTCTTTGGAAATCTTAATTAGGACTATCAATTACCATTTCTTACTTATCCAAACCTCGTATTCATCATGCCCTTCGTGATTCTATTCACTTGTACGCTAAGGGGAAATTTCTAAGGTGTAACAATTCCTTTGACTCGAAATCTTATAGTATGCACCTTAAGCTATCTAATACTTCCCTTAATCTCATAAGGATTTCATAATCATTCTAAGCTCATACTAGCCTATCCACAAGGAAACACATCCGGAAATTCTGAGGTGTAACAGTACACCATCAATGAATGTTTGCCCTTCAAGAAAAGGCACATCGAGCTGATAGATAAGAAAAGCATCACCAAGATGTGGGGCTCACATTCACTTTTGGTCCACGATAACATCTCCTTAACAGAAGAGATTACGCTGAACACTCATATTTGGCATTATGACTTTACAGTAGTTAAGGACTCTTATGCCAGCATCTTCCAGAAGTTGGTCGGCATCAGAAAGATTAGCCCCATCAGAACCAGAGGGCTCAAGCTGAAGGGGTTGGCCGCCACAAAATGTGTTTGTACCATTCTGGAACTTTACGGCATGACATAGAAGAATGAGTGGCATTCAAGTTTGAGATGGAGAACTTGGTCCACAAAGGCGTCATTTAGTTGGTGCTCCTGTCACAACATTAGAATTTAGGGCCTTTAGGGCCGGGAAAGGGTTGAACGGACAAACAACTTGTTTTAACCTCAAAAGAAAGGTCACCTTTTAGGTAGTTCTAGGGGATCCCATTTTTTGTACTTAATACAGATTCCCCCCCATTCAATGTAAACGGAACTTCGCCGACCTGATGTCCCGAGGAAGGATACGCAGGAAGCCTCTATTGGGCCTGGTCACAGGTAGGTTTTAAGGTAGGAAGTCTTATCTTATGTAAACCTGTCACGTCCCCAATCGATATGAGTGGCACCCACACTAGTCCTATAGTGGGCGAACCAATCCCTTAACCCATTATCAAGCCAATTTCAATTACTTAAACCAATTAATAAACATTGCTCACGGATAATGGAATAAAATGTATGTCAATAAAATAAACTAAATGGCAAGTGCGAAAATCTAGCTATTACATCCCTAAAATCTGAATGTCACCGCACAAGAACTTTAGCCAATAATGTCTAAAAATAAACATAATATCTGGGATGGAAATAGACATGTGAAATAAAGAAAGATCTTGAGGCGGCATGGAACGGATAAGAGCTCACCTCTGATCTTGTAGTGAATAACCTCAACTAGATGTGAGGTCTGGAAGACGTCTCTGGCTCAAAATCGCACTCTAAGTGCAGCAAGTGTAGGTCAGTACAAACAACACGTACTGGTAGGTATCATAGGCCGACTAAGATTAGTATCATGCATACATATTAAAATAAATGAAATAGGCAGATAGGCACAACAAACATGTATCACAAATAATATCCTCAAATAATCCACTTTCAGAATAAGTCACCAATTATCAACAATGAAACACCAATGCTCAAGCCAAAGGAAGTAAAATAAATAATAAAGTTCCAACTCTGTCACATATCTGTACACACATGCTAAATGGTAATGTTTTCCCCAAATAGCCATGACCCGCAGGGGACCCATGATGTCCATGTACCACTCGTTCCGGAAAGAACCTCGGACCACGAGCTCACTTTTGGCTACATCGTCACCCCCTGTAAAATGTGCCTTAAACGATGTATATGTTCCATCTCAATCACCATCAACAACGTCTCATAATCAAATCACAAGGAATGACTCAAGAACACGTATCAAGTCAACATCAATGAAGTATAACCAAATAACTTAAGTCACAATAAGACCCACAAATAATCTGCTCAATGATAATATAATATGAAGCGATCTCAATCAGTCTCTGACGGGTATATATGAACACCTTCCTTGCAACGGTCTCAAGAATCCAATTCAAGTTTATTAACCTCAACAATGGAGAAACACTCCATACAATTTAATCATACAACTAACAACAATCACCCAAGCTCCATGTCCGAAGTCCTAGACATGCTTTCTCCCATATATTCTACGACATATATAATCAACTAGTCAAAGTCTAACTCAAGTAAACCATAACCTACCTCGAAGCCGAACTGGAACGATGCAATCACTCCGCAATAGCTTTTCCTTTCCTCAAAGCTTTGGAACGTTCAAAGTCTAGAAATCATAATGCTTAAGTAAGTAATGGAGTATGAACTCAATTCATGGGTTCTCTAATCATTTTAACCCTACCATCTGATTTTAGCCAAAGTTCCCATTTTTATTGGAACCCTAGGTCTCAACAAACAATTCCCCTTATTGAATATCAAGTTCGCATGCTCTGAAGCTATAATCTCTACTCTTAGATAATCAAACAACAATAAACAATACCCATTTCTATTCTAGGGTTTCCTTGGTATTTGTGTTCTACCCTTCAATTCCCATTAAAGGTTCTTTGATTGAAACAAGAATAGAATAAGAACATTTCACGAAGAGAGTTAGTGATTAAGGCTTACCTTTTATGGAGAATAGTGCCCTAGCCTTAGAAAGTCGCCTCTATGCTCTTGGGAGCTGTTTTTGGGATTATGTGAGGAGTGGGGTCGAAATAAGGTACTTAAATGGGGTTTATGACTTAATGAGGAACGCTGCTACGAGAACCACCTTCGCTGCAGCGGGCATTTGAAAAACCCACTCTTCGCTGTAACGGTACCGTTTCTCACTGCAGCGGTTCTGTGGCAGCTGAAATCCTTCCGTTGCAGCGGTGGATTTTGGGCAGTGAGCACGAAATTTTACCACTTTTTATGCTTAGTCTCTCGAAATCATAGGGTCTCTCGAAATCATTCTAAGGCCCTACGAACACAAGCCAACAAACAACCAAGTTAAAAACACATCACAGAGTCACTTATAAGTCATAAAACACAACATAAAACACACCCCAATTTACTTAGGTCCACTCATTCATAACCTCAGGAAAGTACTAACAAGGGTAGAATGGTAAAATTATGCATAACGACCAGGCGGGTCGTTACAAAATCGAACTACGGAAGGGGTTGATTTTCCGCGGAGGGATACGTAGGTAGTCTACGTAAGACTCGATCCCTATATGTTATAAATATAAACGTAGGTAGTCTACGTAAGACTCGATCCCTATATGTTATAAATATTATATTTCCCTCACTTAGCAAAGCCCAAGTATCCAAAACCCCTGTCCGGTGGTTTGAGAAAGAAAGTCGAGAATTCAGAAAGAGAGTTATGGCATTTCGAGGATTATAATATGGTCGTATTAATTCAATCTTTATGCCTGGCATGGAACTCCTGTTTCGAGTGAAAGGGAGAGCAGTGGCCCGCACCGCATCACGGGTAAATGTTTTTAACTGCCATCCATGTGTGATATCTTGATTATCTTTCTATTACCTAACGAACTAACTCTGTTTGCCTTTGAGTTATTTTTTTCTTATAGAAAAGAGGTTGATTCGTGTTCACACTGGCATACTTCACTAGATCCAAAGCTGCAATAGCATCCTTATCCCAACAAGACAAAGGCAAAGCAAAAATGACTGGTACTTCCAAGAAGGAGACTGCTCCAACTGACATCACTCTCAGAGATTCACCTATTCAAGAATTGCCTAAGTTCTCACCTACTGAGGATGCTATGAAAATAATGTTTGAGAAAATTTCTGACCTGCAAGAAGAAGTCGCGCGAAACAAAGCTACTAATGCTGCCCGAGAGGCGCCATATGAAACAAGGAGGCCTCCGCCGCTGTTTCCTTCCCTAAGCTCACCATTACTTGATTACTTTCCTACCTAGTACATTATGACCACCATATCATTTACCCTAATTGATGGACACATTGGTGCCTCGCACCGTACCCCGCCACCACTTAACACTACCCAGATTCCGGGAACCGCTCACTCTATCTTCTCTTACCTAGCACCACAAAACACTCATCCTGGCCAAAAGCCCAAATTTGAAGGGAATAAATTAAAGGGAAATCCACTTGTACCAAGTTTGAGGAAGATGGACTCTGGACTGAATTGCAGATTGACTTAATATGGGCTTCAAATAAATAATTTTGACTTTAACAAAAATCCCTATTTTATATATATATATATATATATATATCGGGGATATACTCCATATTTCCTATATACGTATAATAAAACCCATAAGTACTAAACCCATTTCATTAGGACTAAAATAGTAGCCACTCTATTCAGAAGAAATTCCGGTGCGTCTTAGTCTGGAAATGAAGTAAGTTGAACACTTATGTGGATTTTTAAACCCCAAACACCCCTTTTCTAAGGGGAATTTTTGACAAATATTTTCTTGAGTTTATGATACAAATGAATGACGCTTTACAGAAAACTAAATACTTTCTAAGCAAATAATAAATTAATCACACATTAAAGCTCGTAGGTCAACTGTATTCTACGGATCTTTAATACTAGGGTGCATAAAACCTTCCTAGAGGATGTTAACCCCTTTACCTCAAACTTTGATGCCGAAAGATTTCTCTCTTGCTTGAAGAATCTTTTACCCCATTTTCCTAGTTTTCCTTCAAATAAATTAGGTGGCGACTCTAAAATTCATAAAATCCAATTAGAGCACCAACAACCTCCTAGTAGCTTTTATACGCCGGCGTAAAAGTGAACAGTAACAACTGCGATGTGCAATGACCATTTTCCTATGCCTTTTATTGATCAAATGCTTGATCGGCTAGCGAGAAGGTCATATTATTGTTTCTTTGATGCATATTGTTGCTACAACCAGATCTATATTGCCTTAGTAGATCAAGAAGAGACAACATTCACTTGTCCCTATGGGACTTTTTCATTTAGGCGAATGCTATTTGGGTTATGCAATGCTTTGTCTACTTTCCAACGGTGTATGATGTCTATCTTTTCTGATATGGTTAGGATTTCTTGGAGTCTTCATGGATGATTCCTTAGTGGTTGGTCACTCATTTGATGATTTTCTTAACCATCTGGGTCGAGTGTTAAAGTGGTGTGAAGACACCAACCTAGTTCTCAATTGGGAAAAATTTCATTTCATGGTGAAGGCAGGGATCATCCTTGGTCACAAAATTTCTGAAAAGGGAATTGAGGTCGATCTAGCCAAGATTGATATTATTGCCAAGCTTATACCTACCTATCTCCTCGTCAAGGAGTTCGTAGCTTTGGGACATGGGGTCCGCATCGGCGTTTCGATTAAGGATTCTCGAAGATGCTTGATCTTATATGCAAGCTTCTTGAAAAAGAGGCTAAGTTCAAATTTGATGAGAAGTGCCTCATGGAATTTAAAGAATTGAAGGAGCGACTCACTTTGGCTCCCGTCATTGTATCTCTTGGTTGGTCACTTCTCTTTGAAATTATGTGTGACGCTAATGGGTTTGCTATTGGAGCGGTGCTTGGTCAAAGGCACAACAAGATCATGTACCCAATCTATTATGCTAGTAGAACACTTAATGCTTAGATGAACTACATGGTGACTGAGCAAGAAATGCTTGCTATTGTTTATGCTTTTTAGAAGCTCCGGGCCTATTTGTTGGGGTCCAAAGTGGTGGTCTACACTGACCATGCTGTATTGAGGTATTTGATGGCTAAGAAAGATGCCACGCCAAGATTGATTCGATGGGTTCTCCTGTTGCACGAATTTGATTTCGAAGTCAAAGATAGAAAGGGTTCAGAGAATCAAGTTGTGGATCAACTATCCAGGCTTGAGAAAGCCAGGAGACAATGGGAGATATTGAAATTGATAATTCTCTCCCAGATGAGAGACTCTTTCCTTGTCTTATGATGTAGCACTATTGTATGCCGATATCGCTAATTTCTTGGTCACCGGTCTCATTCTTGAGGAGTTCAAAGCGTATCAAAAGAAGAAGTTCTTGCGCTAGTGTTGAAATTATTATTGGGATAAGCCTTATTTGTTCCAAACATGCACCGACAACATTATTCAGTGATGTGTTCTCGGAACCGAAGTTATGGCTATCTTGAAGGCGTGTCACGACTCTCCGATTGGGGGCCATCATGGCAGAAATAGAACAACGTCTAAGGTGCTTGAGTGTGGCTACTATGGCCAACCATTTATCATGAAGTAAACATGATGGCCAGATCTTGTGACCAATGCTAACGACAAGGGACAATCGCAAAAAGGCATGAGATGCATCTGGACTTTGCGCTAGAGGTGGAACTGTATGATGTGTGGGGAATCAACTTCATGGGTCCCTTTGTGAGCTCGTGTGGAATGCAGTATATCTTGGTAGTCATTGATTACGTCTCCAAATGGATAGAAGCAGTGGCTTTACCCAACAATGAGGCGAAGAGTGTCGCGGGTTTTCTGAAGAAGAGTATTATCACTCGTTTTGTCACCCTGAGGGAAATTATTAGTGATGGTGGTTCTTATTTTTGCAACAAGGCCTTTGGGGGACTGCTAAAGAAATATGGTGTCAAACATAGAGTGGCTACCGCGTATCACCCTCAAACAAGTGGCCAGTGGAAGTCTCTAATCGAGAGATAAAGGGCATTTTAGCCAAAACGGTTAATGCCAATCAGATCGATTGGTCCCAAAAGCTAGATGATGCTCTTTTGGATTATAGAACGACATTTAAAACTCCCATTGGAACTTCACCTTACCTGTTTGTTTTTGGTAAGGCGTGCCATTTTCCAGTCGACCTTAAACACAAGGCCATGTGGGTATTGAAGAAGCTGAATCTGGGTTGGGAGGAGGCAACCAAGCTTCAGTTATTTCAACTCAATGAGATGGATGAATTTTGGTACCAAGGATATGAGAGTGCATACTTGTACAAGAAGAAGATGAAGCATTATCATGATAAAAATATCCTAAAGCGGGATTTCCAACCCAATGATGAGGTCTTGCTATTTAATTCAAGGTTAAATCTTTTCCCGAGCAAACTGAGATCCAAATAGTCTGGGCATTCAAAGTGGTAAGTGCTTAACCCCATGGCGCATTTGAATTAGAGTTTGGAGAGAGGACTCAAACCTTTAAAGTGAATGGCCAAAGGGTGAAGCATTATCATGGCTGTATCGATGGTGACCGAATTGTTGATAGGCACCATTTGAAGCATAGATCCTCGCCTGACCCCATGTGAAGTTGTAAAACCGTCGTACCGCGACGTTAAATCAAGCGCTGCTTGGGAGGCAACCCAAGTTTAATTTCATGTCTTTTGATTTTATTTTTTTTAGATTGTTTGATGTTTGTTTTTTGTTCTATGACTCAAAAGAATTAGAGAATGGATAGAGTTGGAGAGAAAAAAAAGGAAGGTTGCAGAAGTTTGATTCACGGACCGCAAAATCCACCTTTAAATGAATTACGGTCTGTGAATTGAATCGTCAAATGAAGTGTGGAATCAGGTCTCACTGGAACGAATCTACGCCCGTGATAATTTACGGACCGTAGATTGTAGCGTATACTTCAGCACACAAGGGGCCTCACCGTAGATGATTTATGCTACCAATGACGGGCAGTGAATCATTTCACCATGGAGTTCTATGGTCCGTCCAATTGAGCATCCATGTCACCAGGTAATCCAAGTAAGTGATCGTAAAATAGGTCCGTAAACCCATTTACGGTCCGTAAAGTTAGAGCGTCAATTGGGGTAGGGCTTGAATACCCAAACCAATCGTGTAACACCCACTACACTCCCACTTCTTCATGATTCGAATTTCCCATATTTCTCTCTCTTCATTCACTCCTATAACTGTTACATCCATACCCCATATATCCCATTCAAGTATTTCAATCCATACTCAACTCTCTACTCTCTACTCTCTCTCTCTCTCTCTCTCTCTCTCTCTTATAATCTGCACATCAAGGTCACATACAAAATGGTGCCCATCAAGTAGCTGAACAAATTTAATTGAGCAAATAGTCATCTATTAGGTATGTTTATGTTTTACTCTTCTTCTCACGTGGTATGATGCATAAAGGTAATGGTGAGAATGAATACCTGACTACAACACATAAGTTTGAGTGTTCGAATTTTGTTATGATTGTGGGGTTCATATTTGGTATGGTAGGGGTATGGGTATTGGTATGTTTGTGCATATTTGGACTCATGAGGGATGAGGTTATCACAACCTCCATTGAGTCGGAGGGCATTTCGATCAATGGCTTCAACTTCGAAGTCTAAGATCGTTATCCCCAACAATTGTTCAATTAAATGCTTATGAGAACGATAGTTGCTAACGGGGGTGAAGTCTGAGTAACCCCCGACCTTATGTGAGTTTGAATGAGGTGTGGGTGTAACACGCAACTAAAATAAATGATTCTTTATGATAAAAAGGTTGTATAAGAAATAAATCAAAGGTTTGGATACTTAGTGGAATGACCAATGATCTGTTATGAAAAGTACTTTTATGGCAAAAATTGACGGACCGTAAATTTATTTACGGACCGTTAAGATCTGCCGTGAAAGGCCTTAAAAGGATAATGTTCACTATTCCAATTGTACGGTGGGATTTACGGACCGTAAATTTATTTACAAGCCGTAAAATCTCACCGTCAAAAGGCCCCTCCAAGTTTTGGCTACTGTTTACATTTTATGGTACGATTCACAGACCGTAAAACTTTTCACGGTCCGTGAGTAGTTTTACGGGCCACTATTTCGACCTGACTCTGATTGTTTTCTTTTTGAGTTCTAGCCTGTGCTTCTTTCTTTTCTTGTTTCATCTACTATTTAAAAAAATAGTTTGTTTTCTTTGTGCTTGTTTACTAAGTGTGTCTTCCATAGGTATGGCTAAAAAAAATCAAGTGAGATGGGGTAGGGCACAACCAACCGGATAGGGCCGGGGCAGAGGTCAACCACAGATACGATCGAGTCTTCGTGACTTGCCCCTCATCCTTGAAGCAGAGAACATAGATGATGACACACCTCTAGTCAGGGTCACTAGATAGAGAAGGGCAGAACAAACTCCGGCATCCCCCTAGTCTAAAGAGGGGGAATCTTCCTCACCCAATGGTAGTTCTGATCACGAAGGTAGGCAGAGTTCCAGCCTTCTGGGACAACAAACTCAAGAAGGATTGGATGAGGAAGAGGCCATGAGGCAGAATGAATTGCGAATGAAAAAAAGGTTGGAGAATAGTGTTCGATTTTCTTTGGAGGAATTGTTTCAGCAGGGCATAAAAGTAAAGCAGGAGGGCCCACAAAGAAGCATTTATAAGGAAAGGCGAATCAACTTCGGTGGGTTAGAGAAATTCCCAAACATCCTATCCATTATTAGATTCCACATATGGAAGTTCCTCAGCCATCCTCTTAGAAAGTATTGGCCCATTCTTATTAGGGAGTTCTATGCATCCTGTGCGGCTGAGATAAACAACTGATTCAAGCTAGTGCAACAGAAAAAGAAATTGGTGATTCTTACCAAGGTTACAGTCTGAGGGATGAGAATTGATATCGCCAGCAAAGCCGTCAATTATTTCTACTTTGGGGATGATTGCGCGTCGCCTGAAAACATGGACAGGCTTGACCATAGATTGAGAGGTGGCAGGGAGGATCAACTGACCGAGTTACCATGGGTAGTTTTAGTAATTGCACGGGGAGAGCTCGAGTGGCGCACCAATCCCAAGATTCCGATTAAAAAGGCTGACCTCTCTCTTGAGGACAAATTCTGGTGGAGCGTCATCATCAATCGGTTCTACCCCACTCAATCTATCAGCTCTCCGTTGATAGAGTAATTCTTGTAGCTGCCATGATATCCCGATATACTATTGACATCAGCAAGCTTATTGTGGAGGAAATCGGCCAGCGTACACAACAGCTTGGACTTTCGTTGGTGTACCCTTGTCTTATTACCGAACTATGCCTCAGAGCGGGAGTTCAACGGTATCCCCATAGAGATCACCAAATCCAAGCTAGGCATGTTTATGATCTGATGAAGAGCAAGGATAATGATCTCCGTGCTTCATTATTGACCGTGGTGCCCACGTTGGCACCGATACTGCCTCAATCAGAGCCACAGGACCATGATGAGCCAATGCTTGAGGCCACTTAGGAGTCTCCCGATATTGCTGCCAGGGCAACACCACCCACATCAGATACCCCTGCGCCATCGTCCGGTCTGACCACTTCCACAGCTCCTCCTGTTTCCACAGCTCCTCTTACTTCCACAACTGCTCCAGCACCCACAGTCCTGCTAGGGGGTAACTTGATCCCCTTTACTAGACATAATTTCCCTGACTCTTTTTTTAAAGCCGACTGAGCTAATCGATAACCTATTTGGAGAATTGAAAGGGTTTATGGCCAAAGAAATCAAAAAGGCCTTGGATCCCTTGAGAGAATCTCTCACAGTGTCACATCGACAGATTCACTCTCGAATTAATGGCCTTGAAAGACGAGTTCTAAAGTTGGAGAAAGTGTAGCCCGCTGGTGACTTGGGGATGGTCCAGAGCATATTAATTCTGCTGAAGGAAAGTGTTCATGCACTAAGAGTGAATAAAGGGATTGCACCTGCAGACCCTACCCCAGTACAAGCGATAGACCTGGCTTCACTAGTCCTGATAGTGAGGCTGATGGGTGATGATTCTCTACCCCGAGATAAGTGCAAGAGACAAAGGTCTGAGGATGATGATGATGAGGTGGTGGAGAAGATAGAGGATGAGAAGCGTCATGTGAGGAAAACCCCTAATCGCTCTCTGGTTCAGGCACATCTCAGTGAGGCATCAGCTGTAGTACGGCCTTCCGCCGTGGTAGACGAGCCGAGGCTATCCGCACTTTGTTGGGATTACCACCACTATCCTACACAGGACCCCCCCCCCGTGCATAGCTAGTCAGCCTCACCTGCTGGTACCACTGAACCAGCTGCAGAGATATCTCTAGTCCACATTATTGAGATGGGACATCATAGGATGAGCAGCGCGCCTAGTGCGCCACAGGTAGTCTTAACCCTATGTTCATATTTTGATGTATTGGGGACACTGCATTATTTTTGGGTGGGGGGGGGGGGTCTAGCTGGTTTTTGTGGCATTTTGTTATATATATTTGTTAGTAAGACTCTCATCGACTTTTATTTGCCATGGTTCTTTTCCTGAGAGGGTTTAATTTCTGTCGAACCTAGAATGTTTAGGTTATTGTTTGGATAAAATAGAGTAATTGTGACTTATATGGTAGTGGTTGCTGAATTTATGGCATGTATGATATGTATTTTGAAGTTGAAATGACCCCTCCAAAAGTTTTGTGTACTCAGAATGTGTTAGTGGATTGACATGCATGATTCTTTTTATGACCTTATGAGTATTGAGGTATAGTGTGTGTTCAGTGCCCGCTTGGGAAGTCAAAATCAGATTAACAGAACAATCCTTATGCCATTGTGTGTTGAGTTATTAGTATATGTTCATGTACTGTACTTGCAAGCTAGAACTTGCCTAGTTAGTCATGCTCGATTTCTAAGGATAGTTTGGTTGTTGAAATGATCTTAGGCTTTCTTTGTATGATTTTGAAGCCCTGTTGCCTTTTTATAAGCCTAACCCATTCACATATATGATCCCTAGTCTCCTATTTTGAGCCTTTTAACCTTTTTCCTGACTAGTCGCTAACTAGACTATACCCATGTTTGAAATCTTCCCATTTTTGCACCCGTTCCCTCCTTGACACTTTAAGATGATAAATGAGAGGCTAAAAGCCTAAGTTGGGGGTGACACGCAATATGTTTGGAAATTGAGGCCTAAAGCCTATGTTTGGGGTGGGAGTTGGTTGCCTAGTAGAGGATTCAGTATGGTTGATGTAAATATATGTGCCAAAAAAATTGCTGAAAATGTTCCACAAAAAAATGAATAAAAACAGTAGTTTGTTAGACCATATATGGGTTGGAGGATCGAACAGAAGTAAAAGACAGACAAATAACGGCAAGTGAAGTGTAGTGTTCAAGGAGGTTGAGTCACTAATAATCAAATATCTATCCTACCCGTCCCTAAACCCATATTACAAGTCGAGAAAAAGTCCTAGTGTGATCACAACCGAACCATCCGAAGTTAAAGGCATTGAAAATAAGGGCAAGCATATGGCATTTGCGTTTGCAGTGTATGGACTTCTTTGTGAGTGTGAGTGTTTTCTTTTCTTCTTCGTTTTTGTCCCGTTTATTCTTTTACATGTGTGTTTTGGCACGTTCTTTGATCTTTTTGAGGGCATAAGGTTTGATGAAAATTATTGAGAATGGGTGAATACCTGGAGCGACATTTGTGTAAACATAATACTCCCAATAACGTGATGTCATTGGTTGAAGCTTCATTGAGAATCATAATTCAGTGATGCATCTTGTTTGAAAATGTGAAAGTGAGGGGGCCAATCTTGAGAAATGTGCATGCCGATAGTTATTAGTCAAAACCATTGTAGACATTTTTACTTTGTGAGATCTGAGCATTTGTGAGAGTCGTATGTATTGTTTTACATGCTTGAGGACAAGCAAAGACTTTAAGTTGGTGGTATTGATGTTCTGTGGAATTACGACACATTTGATGCTTTTTAATGGTGAGTTTTACTTGTTTTTAAGCAAGTTTGTGTTGTTTCGATGTATTTTTGTCATGTTTCAGGTGTTTAGGGTCAGAATGGAAAAAGATGGGAAAATTACGTGAAAAGATCCCAAAAATGTGAAAAAAAAAAAAGAGAAGTCAACTGAGGGAACAAATTCACGGCACAAAATACGGACCGTAGATCATCCTACGGCCCGACAATCGTAGCGTGAAACAGTCACAGTGTAGGTCTCAACATGAGTGAATTCACGACAGAATTCTACAGACCGTAGATCATTCTACGGCCCATCAAATCACGACGTAAATATGTTATAGCATGCTTCTCAATATGAGTGAAATCTATGGCTAAGATTCATGGACCGTAAATCAATTCACGCTCCACCAAAAGAAATGTAGAATTTCAGTTTTACCGTGCGAAGCAGCTGGTTTACGGACCGTATATCATTTTACGGTCCGTAGATTATTTCATCGGGGGAAATTTCATCAAGTTATTTTCCACGACTTGGACCATTTTAAATAGTTCTTATAGGGTTTTTGTGGACCTTTCTTGGTCAGATATTTGTCTCTTTGTTCTAGGGCATTGAATACTCCACTATTTTGAAGCTTTTGAGGCATCTTTTCATCCTTTTTATTTCCATTGTAAGCTTTAATGACTCTTTTAATTCTTTGTTTTGTATTAAAGAACCATGAGTAGCTAAGTCTTTAATACTAAGGTTGCGGACCCAATGATGGGTGTTATGTGAACAGGTGTTTAACGTTGAATATATGCATAATGGCTTGTTGGTTTTTTTACTTATTTATTATTCGTTAAAGTTGGTTGATGGTTGCAAACATTAACCTAAACCATAAACCCTTACTTTCCTTGGGAAGGTGAGTTAGGGTTTGGTAGGAATGAGTAACAAGAACTCGGGACGTTAAACCTCGTTTAATAAAATCACTTACGGATAAAAAGAGTTTACTTGGCGCAATTTAATCTTTCCTAATTTCATCTCTTTTACATTTGGAAAAATCATAAAGAGGAAATACTTTCAAACTGTTGGGAAATATTAGGATGTCATTAAGAGATTAGGTGCATACCATACAACAATCCATTAGACGTATATCATATTAACACTTATAGCATTACATCTCATCTAACGGGGACACAACCTTGGTTTCTTAATCCAATTAATTATTCAAATCAAAATAGCTAGTAGAATCATAAACTCTCTTTACAAACTTACCAGAATACGAATTAAGACAAAAGTTAAGTAACACACTACGATAGTAACCGTTTCACACTCTATTCCCTATGGGATTCGACCTCAACCTAGTTGGGTTACTATATTTGACAACGTCCGCTTTACGCCATTTCTTAGGTGTAATTTGAGCGTATCATCGGCCCGTCAGAAAAAATTGTTTAAACCTGTTCAACAACAATAATATACCTAGTGAAGTCTCACAAAGTGGGTTCTGGGGAGGGTAGAGTGTACATAGACCTTACCCCTACCTTGGGAGGTAGAGAGGCTATTTCCAGTAGACCCTCGGCACAAGCAGAGGCTACTCAAATAAGTGTAAACAAGAAATGATATAATACGAAAAAATCATGATAAAACAATCTAAAATATGAGTAGTAACTACCATGAATCAATACGATAGTGGAAATACAGAATTAACAAATAACAGAAATCGGTGGACGAGAAACTATAAGAATAATATTGCAACTACTATTATTAGAGGGTAAGTAAGACCACACTCAACTATCTACTAATATTCTACCCTAATCTGTGTCCTTTATAACCTTTTATCTAAGGGCATGCCCATGGTAAGCTGCACCTGCGTCATATCTCCTCTAATCACCTGTCCCCAATACTTCTTCAGCCTACCTCTACCTCTTCTGAAATATTCATAGCCAACCTGCCAAACCTCTGCACTGGGGCATCTATACATCTCCTCTGTACATGCCCAAACCATCTCAGCCTCGCTTCCTGTATCTTATCCTCCATCGAGGCTACTCTCACCTTGTCCCGGATATCCTCATTCCTAATCCTATCTCTCCTAGTATGCCCACACATCCATCGCAGCATCCTCATTTCTGCAACTTTCATCTTTTGAACGTGAGAGTTTTTAACTGGCCAACACTCTGCCCCATATAACATAGTTGGTGTAATCACCACTTTGTAGAACTTGCCTTTAAGTTTTGGAGGCACCTTTTTATTGCACAAGACCCCGGATATGAGTATCCATTTCATCCACCCCTCAACCACTTTATTTAAAATGATTCATTCTATTGTTTCAATTAAAACAATTTGTAAAACGTAACTTAAAGGCATACGTTTATCAAAATCTTAATCTTTAAGACTTTTCAACTCACATCAACTAGTGATGTGAGTTTGATTTGGTCTCAATACGGCGACTCTAAATATCTCTCCTCCTTTGAGATCCGTCTATGTTTGAGAAATAAACTAAAGAAAATGTTAGTTTACAATGCATATAGTAATACAATTGTAAAGAAACAACAATGAGATAGACCGACCATTATTACCGCCAAATGTGTATTGTATGTAATTTAAATCCGTCGTCTAACCTACTTTACATGATGGATTTTTCATTTTTCATCATTTCAAAATAAAATTTCGTTATATTAAATGTTAATTCATCGGTTTCACCTATGTATATTAGAATTTAGTACCGTCATATAATGCTTTTTTGAAGTAATATTGTTTGCCTACTTATAGGAGAAACTATGTCGAAATGTTTATTGATTGAGCAAATCCGTTTAGTGGGATGAACTCATCGGTGCTAGTCAACACCTCTTAATTTGGGTATTGGCAGTTTTCTATAACAGGGAACACAATAATACTCAGGGAACACAAAGGAAGAAAAAAATGAAGATGGATAACAGGACTAAGGAGTCTGTCAATGATCAGAATATAGAGAAGGATCGGGCTAAATATCACAACAAGGAGCATCAAGCAGAACTGTCTGGTGAGGCCCATAACAATGAAAATATGGTTACAAATGAAGGGAGGATCACCTAGGAGGATTGTATACAGGACAGAACCTCTAGCACTCCTGACAATGCTTTAGGATATTCAATTGTCCCCACTGAAATAAGAAATTTGCCAGGTTTAGATTTGGTTGTAGATGTGGGAAACATATTGCACATTGGAGGGACAACTAAGAATTTGAATGGTAACAATAACTCTGAGGATCAATCAGAAGTGCATTCCAACATTAATGAATCCTTAGAGCATTCTACAGATAGAAGAGTGGAGGTTCAAGACAGTGATTACATCCAGCCCGAGCATGAAGAGAAATCTGGTGTTGATGAACCAACATATGGCAATAGAGGAATAATGTCACGACCCAAAATGAGGGTCGAGCGGGCACCCACACATCCCCTCCTAGTGGGCGAACCCTTCCCTTACCCAACATACAATCTATCAATGCGGAAGAATAATATAAATGAAAATAAGTCACAAACTTCATTTAAAAGTAATAGTTCCGGAAATACATAAACTACCTAAGGAATCTGGTCTAAATAGTACAAGAGCTTCTAAGTATACAACTTGAATAAGAGTTATAACCATAACCTAAATACAACTTCTGTTTAGAATGAGTATTTAACAGAAAAGTCTAGATGAACTCCGTGAGATCCTTGATGGCTAACTGAATGTCGCTCAAATACCTGGAACAACTCTACACCCCGAAAAGGATGTAGTAAGAGTAGTATCAGTAAAAACAACACATACTGGTAGGCATCATAGGCCGACAACAATTAGCTAACATATATAAACGAAAGAAACTAAAAGATAGGCAGATAAGCAGTCCAAATGCAGTCACTAAGCACATCCACATAAGTCTTGCAATAATGTGAACCACGCTAGATCTCAGTAGTCTACAGTCATAGCCTAGGCGGAACCTCTAGCTCTCGAATCCATCAAGTGTCTAGGAAAGTGATTAACAAGCACGCCACATCTCAAATAAATCAACAACTAAGTAATCAAGGATAAAACGCACCATGCAGTACAAAAGATACAACAACAAGAATCAGAGATGTGAATGGATGTAATATGAATGCGTGTGCGATCCAATGCAATGCACTGGCCAACTATCTCATACCGTACACATATGGTACAGACGGAATACCTCCACATCTCGATAGTTATGACCAATGGGGGACCCGTGAAGTCCATGTACCACTTGTCCCGGCAATGACCTCGGTGGAGAGCACTCTCTCGATCCCGGCAAGAGACCTCGGGCATCGAGCACTCATTCGTTCCTGGCAAGAAACCTCGGCCAACGTACACTCATTCCGCTCCGATAAATGACCTCGGATCATAGACTCTCATCTCTCTTTTTCGCTCTCCGACAAAGACCTCGGAGGCTACACTCTCTCACTTATCATCATCAGTACCAAATCATAGTTCATATCAAAGTGTCATGAGAAATGCAAGATGAAATGCATGTAAGAATCCCAATTTCAACAATAAATGAGGGTGAATAAGCATAACAACATTCGTAAATTAATTACCAATATGGACTTATACCCTAATCTGTACAATGCCATGTCCGGAACAATTTCCCTTCGTACCGCATAGGTAAAACTAAATATATATGCTAGAGAGGCCATACGAAATATGCACATATTAAACACCATAATAAGAAGCCTCAGATGTTTCACTTTTCCTCGTATCATTATTAATTTCAAATCACGGCTCGCGTTAATGAATCATGTAGAATGTGTATGAATGATATGCATATATCAATCTCAAGTGTAAATCATAATCAAATCTCAAGAATCATGTCACACATGGACACATATCACAATATCAATATCAAGTCAAGTCCTTTCCTCTATTTATGTTAATGTCAAGATAAGTGAGAGACAATCGTATCATAATCACAATATGGAAACTAAGTACAAGTCCAATATCACACACATAGCAACAAGCCAATAAACCACAAAGAGGCTACAAACCCACAAATCAGTCAACAATACCAATCCTAAGAATATCCATCCAACTTCATACCCGAAGGCTTAACATGCTTTCTCTGTCAATAACTAACACCTATTTATGCTTTGCTAACTGGCGTCTAACCAAAAGGTTAGTCGTAACCTACCTGGCTGCTGAGTTGGAGCCACGAACCATCAAACCTTTGCCTTGACTTTCCAAAGAGCCTCCAAGTACTCAAAGTTTATCCATTGTCGAATCCTAAGTTAGAAAGGAGAAGGAACGATACCCATATTTCTATACTATCATTTGAATAAAAATAACTATGAAAAAAGGGAAAAACGGACCCGCAAGGGTAAAGCAGGTATTTCAAAGGTGGAGTTGGTAACCTAATGTTCTAGAAGTTCACTTCTACTCCTCAATTGCTAAATTAACTCAAGAATAGGCTAATTTCATTATTCAAGTCAAAACCCCCAATTTGGGTATAAACCCTAACTTTCAATCTTCCAATTTATCAACTTTAATGGAATATTCAAGCCTATTGGTCACTAATTCATCAAACTCCATGCTTAGATTAGTCCAATATGTCGACAAATCTCCTATTGAAAAACTAAATATCAAATAATGAATTAAAAGTCAAAACTCATATTCTTCCTTAAGTTCTATAGATTTTCTACCATGGATTCATGCTTAGGAATAGTAAATGAATGAAATCAAGGTTAGAGAAATTACCCTCAAGAGAAATCTGCTTAAAACCTCTTCAATTCGCCTTAAAGACTCTTCGGAACAATAAATATAGGAATAGGAAATGAAGGGTTTTAACTTGGCATTAAATAGGGTTTTGGTCCGTGTCACTCGCCGCAACGGTGAGGGTCCGCTACAGCAAGACCGCCACCGCAACTAACCCTTTGCCACAGCGTGTCCGCTCCAGCGGAGCTTTGTTCGCTGGGGTGGATCACAACGAAATATCTCAACTCGCCATAGCGGACCAGGCTTCGCCGAGGTGGGTCCGCTACAGAGCACAAGGCTCGTCGTAGCGAGGTAACAATCACCAGTAGAAATGATAATTTTTCACTAACTCAATCCTAAGACCCGTCAATCACCCGAGACCTCCAAGATACAAACCAGATATGCAAACGCACATAAAAACATGCTACAGACTCACTCGTGGTCTCAAAATTCCCAACGGAGGTCGAATTGACCAGGCCAACACCTAATTGTCAAAGACAAACTATCCAACCAATTACCCAAAACGCTCCCGAGTGCCTCGGGAACCCAACTGAATATCCCACCAAGTCATAATCGACCATCCGGACCCTTCGAAATAGATGGATTCTCGAAAAAGGTCCGTTTACTCAAAAGTTTTTTTTTTTTTTTTAAATAAATTTTATTAGAAGGCATTGCCCTCTGATATTTTATTGATAATGACCAAGTTCAACAGAAAAAAACAGAATGAAAAGAGTCAGAAATGAAAATAGTAAATTCTAGCCATCTTTGAGTAATACAACTCAAAGATGATTTTACACTTTGCCACAAGAAACATCTACAGATAAATTGACTCTGTGTGATCTGGTCCATATTCTTGAACTTCAATATAGCTGAATCTTTCTTGTTTGGACCAAAAGTCAACTATAGGTCAACCATTTTTCACTTTAAGGTTCTATTTTCTCATAAGTCAACGTAAATCTCACCCGATCACCTCAGGAACTAATAGGGCTCGGGGGAGGATCAACGGGGGTAAATGGGTCGGAAGCACTATAACGACTAAATGAGTTGTTACATCAGATACCAAATAAACAATCGTTCGTCCTCAAACGAAGGACCATAGTGCCAAAGCTGATGGTAACAAAACAATCCTCAATATAACAACATAGAAGCCTCCACGGCATGAAGTATGCCAAAATCATTGCCCGTTCACCTTATCAGTCAAACTTCCTTTAATCTAGCTCAAAGATTCGATTTTCCATATTTCACATACTCAAATTTCTCTCACAACTGGTCCCCAAATATAAGTACTATTTTCGCTAAAATTCTCTTATTCGATAAGACCATACCTCTGAACGCAATCGATAGGTCCCACAAACATTTGGCCAAACAACACAGACCTTTAGATAAGGACGGAACCATAGACCACTCTGAATCGGGAAGATATTGTGATTCCGCTAACTTTTCTTTCACCCTTCTAAAGCCGTTCTTAGCACCACAATTTCTTAGCAACACATAACCTCAAGCTCGAAACCATGACTTACTCTTGCCAGAAAGAATTCTTGCTTTATCGGAACAACTCTAAGTAACTCCATCAAACTGATCTTCCTCATAGGTGACTTCGCTAGTTCGAAGTCTTCTTAAACCCTTAAATCACAATACTGGAAGCATACCCACTAATTAACTCGCCGAGCCAAGTCCGTAGGAAACAACCTGATCACTCTAAAGACCTCTCGCAACCATAGTACCTCCTCAATTCATTACAAAGTACCGACATAAACCATTATATCTGTCCGAATAGCTGTTCTTAGTAAATACCATCAAGTTCACTTGCAACCCTGATAAAGCTCGATAACCTGTCATGTCTCAAATCTGAACTAAAACTCACTGAATCCTTAAAGGTGATTTATTGAAAACCCATAAGTCCTCCTAGAAATATAAACATAGTCTATCAAGCTCTAATCGAACATTTCTGACCCGAAAAGAATGCACAACCCCTGAATACCACCAATAATTACCTGAACTGACTCTAAACTTGCCGAAACCAGTCACAGTCCTATCACACATCTGTGGCGGCCAATTCTAATTTTTTCCTCATGCATAATCAATTATGTCTATCACCCATGACTCCAAAAGCTGAGTCCTATCCAAGTTGTCAACTTATTACCGAAGAACTATACCTTATGATCGTAATTTTCATATTGCTCACCCTTTACCCGATACAAAAATCTGATACAACCCCAAACTTTACGACGCAGAACCTGTAGCCCTGTATAATACCCGTTTAACCATAGAATCTTCCATTGTAACACCTGTAACGGTTCGCATTTCGCGGGCGGGGTTAGCGCTCGGAAAGCTACTTCGAAATCGTTGGTGCTCTTTTGGACTTTGTTTTAAAAGAGTCGCTACCTAATTTTTAGTAAATCAAGAAAACCAAGGGTGAAGGGTTTATTCAAATACCATGATAAATCCTTCGTAATCCAAAGTTCTAGGTAAGGGTTCTGATGATCCCCTAGGGAAGGTGTTAGGCATCCTAGTATTAAGGATCCGTACTACACGGTTGACCTTCGAATTCTAATGTATGAGTATTTGCATGAACTTTTTATTTCGTATTTATTCCAAAGATTTATAAAAGGTTGTCATTGCTTGCATGTTATTTGGCTTTTCGAAAAAAATTGAATATATCCCCTTTATATATAGGGTATTTTAGGTTAGGATTTATTATATCCCGGTAAGAATAGGCTCCCTTTATGTGTAAGGATAATATACTTTGCTCATGAAATGGTCAAAAATGATTTTGGTTCTTTATATACTTATATACTTATATATATATATATATATATAAATATATATATATATATATATATATATATATATGTCCTTTTTTCAGTTCATGCTTAATCCCACACCTTGTCTCGGGTCAACACATATAATACGTTGGAACGCCTTAGTCCAAAACTTTGTTCACAAATGTGTTTCATTTTATTTTTGGAATGGTCCGGTTTACAAAAATTATTTTTTTGTTTTGACTTGTGGGTTTATATATACATATATCAAAAGAAACTAAACTTTTTGTTTTTAAAACTGGACTTGGGTCCAAAACATGCCTTTTGCCAAAGTGGTATTTTTGGTGGGCTTAGCCCAAATTCTTGTTTACACTTTTTTTCTAAAAAGGGGGAGGTCCATGGGTCTTGGCCTAGAAATCTTTGTTTTTTCTGTTGGGCTTGGCCCAAAATCACTCGTTTGTTCAAATCTGGTTTTTAACCCAGAAAAAAGCTTCTTTTTTTTTCAGTCCAAAGCCATCGCATTTTATGAAAAAGAAAAGCCTTGGTCCTTTATTTGCGTAAAAATAGAATTGCATATTTTTGAGTAGTTTGTTAACACTTAGATATGCGAAATCGCTTATATTTAATCCGGGTTTTGAAAATCATTTGGGGACCTAAAGTCTACTAAACGGCGTAGGCACCGTTGTCCTAAGACGACTAGTTCAAACCATAAAATTCCAATAATATATGAGTTTTCTTACAGATTTTTACAAGTATAAATACAACAACTTTACAACTAAAGGAAAAGTATAACTTAAGCAAATAAATAGAGTGAAGGTAGGCTAGGGGTGTACCAAGCCCCTAGTTGGTCATTTTCACCCATGGCTGGGCCTTCTACGCGTTTAATATATATTAGCTTCCATTTCTTCGATGGGATCGATCATGACTCAAAAGAATTTCCTGTTGGGCCTTCGCCCAACAGGTTGGTACGTGACTCAGCCCAAATGGCCATGCAGTGGTGGAGGAGAAAAGAAACAAAGAACCCCTATTAGTTTATATATACTAAACTTATCACGTGTATAACTATGCACATGTACATATCAAATCTACAAGTTATACAATTAAGGTATTAGATTATATGCTATTGGGCTTCACTGATAGAGATTTAGACAGTCAAAAGGAAAAGTCGTCACCATCCGTATTCACGACGCCACACAAGATTCAAGGGGTTTCGTGAACCCCAGGCATGGTAAGACATCCGGGGGAAGGCTAAGACCAGGCCCCAAATCACCTCAACTCCCCAAACCAGTATAGCCATAGGATAAACTAGAATCCCATAATCATGCACAAGTATGGTATAGATCAACATATGTGGTATAGCCATAGGATAAACTGGAACCAGCAGGTATAATGTGAACAAAAACATTCCAAAGAAACATGATATAGAGTAATTAAAACAAATTGCAGTATGTGAGCATAAGATGAATAATGGCCAAAACCAAACTCATGGTCATAGAAATGGAACCAAAACAAAGACTGCAACATATAAATATAAGATAAACAAAACAACACCAAAGCACTTAATCATGTGATGAACCACAATAGAGTCACCCTTTTTTCTCTTACTTTTGGGACTTAGTGAAATCTGGTCCACTCTTAATTGAATCTGGATTGGGCTACGCCCATCTATCTTCTAAAATGAAACTGAGTTAAAGATTAATGTATGATGGAATTCCTATCCCCTGTTGCTCATTCAATGTATGTATATCCTATATATGAGAGGCTGGCTCATTCATATGCACCCAATATGCCTATGATATACACATATAATGTGTATACCATGTATATGCCTTCTTCTTTTCTCAATAACTTAGTATATTTTCATCTCTATCTAGCCTTGAATATGTTTTCAGACCTATGATTCCACCAATTATCTAAAAAACTCTTCCCATTCTGTAGGTAATGATCATATTTCCCACACCAAGACTATCTTAAGTTCAGACTAGTCAAACCAATGCTGAAGTAGTTGATTCTATTCACACAAATCTTGGCACAAATTTTGGTCCCTAGCAATTTATATAGCAAAATACATGAAGTTCTAAACAAGAATACTAATTGTTTCACTATCCTAAGCAATGTCAAAATAAAAAGAACAAGTTCATACAGTGCACCAAAGACAGAATAAGAGAGAGGCCATGGGAATTGACTTGTCATGACAATCAAAATAGAATGCACAAGGCATGGGAGCCCTTGACTTATACAGATAGGTTCAGCATAAGTAAAAATAGGATTCAATTGAGTCTAGGTATTCAGAAACAGGATGTAGAAGTATAAAAATCTTACAGTTTTGAACCAGCAAGCACAACACAAGCAGAACAAGGTTTAAATAGATCTAAGTACTCAGCATAAAGATGGCCTTTCAAGTCCTAGTCAAGTTTTTTAGTAAAGTAAAAGCAATGCAAAGATACACAGGATATATATGTACCAGGACTTAGGTGAAGTGAAAGAGAAGAAAGCAACAACTATGACATCCAGTTTGCAGCAAAATTCTGAGGAAGAAGAATAACTCAAGGCTTTCAAAAAGACTAAGTGACTTAGACTTGGCACTCCATTTTAAAGTAGGACTTTACTATCCCAGTTTAAACATTAGCCAGGTCTTTTCTTCCTTTCTTTGAGGATCAGTGATCTTAGGGGTGTCAATCATTCTTGAGAAACTCAGGATTTCAAACAAATTTGAGCAACCAAAATAGTGCAGAAGAGCATCAAACTAGATAGTTCCACGGAAGGAAAAGGGGCAATACTTTAGACCTCAATTGATTCAATCCATTAATCAAGAAATACTTAAGACAGAAAAGAGAAAAAGAAAAGAGAATCTAGAGACAAGGATGATACAGAAGAGTTCTAACAAATAAAACATGCTATAATGCCTTAGTGTTCACTCCAGAACAAACCATTTGATCATTAAGACTTCAATTTGTCAAATCCAAGTTCAGAGAAAACCAATTATTTCACACAGACAGATTCCATCTTTATCTCTATTAGACTGTTTGAATAAGATAGACTCAATGGTCCCCCACAGTCCCATTATAACAACAAAGATGCAAAAATCGTGTTTTGATTCAGAAAAATAAAGGAAAAAGTGAAAGAGGAGAGGATTAATACCGTGTTTGGACGGATCCGAGTGAAAAAATGTTGAAACATTAATTGTTTCATGCTTTTGGTTGTACTAAACCTGCGAGAACTCTGAGATTTCTATACCATTACCATTCTTGGCATGAAAGAGAGAGAGAGAGAGAATCGAGGAGGCCCTAGAGTTTTACATAGAAGAGGAAAGAGAGGAGAGAGAGGAGAGGATTAGGGGTCGTTTGGTATGAAAAATGAGAGGGCATTACCCCTTATGTCTGGGTAGGTCGTGGGCCGGGTCACGTCCGTTTTGGACTGGGCTCGATCCAATTTAAAAGAAATGGACATGGTCCCTTAGCTCGTATACTATATATATATATATATATATATATATTACACACACTATGTGTATATACGTACATAAAAGGTAAAATGGGTAAAACAAAAGATAGGTAAACATTAAAACGTTGATGGTTGACCATAATATTCTAATTATAGCCAATTTAGGACGTAATCAACCTATTAATTAATTCAAAATGCGGCTAATTATGTAAATGGACTTAATTTGCAAATACGACCTTAATTGGTTTCAATCTTAATTAATTATAACTCTACTTAACCTTATTAACCAATTAATGCTAAATTACATTAACAACCTTAATTAATTTGAGCCAAATGAATTTGGCCATTTCAACTAAGGCCATTAAAAGGCTAATTTGCAAAATGACCCCAATTGCTTTAACCATGATTTGATTAACTCAATTGTGGCCATAACTAAAACAATTAAACAATTAAAAAATCAATTTGCAATATTGCCCTAATTGATTAATTGCCTAATTATCCTAATTAGATAATTTTAACAATTATGCCAGTACACAAAATTAAGGATTGAGGGGTGAAATGGTCAATTCTTTTAATTACTCAAATTCCTTGGATTAAAGGGAATAGTATATTTGCTAATTTTGATTTTTGACAATTTAAACAATTAAATAAATAATTATTTAAAATTTATTTTCTCTGATTAAATCTAACAAATATCCTATAAATGTCATAAAATATACCAATTAATTTCCAGATGATTTCTATTATTATAGAAATTATTTCACCAGTTGAAAGGGTTGACCCAAATAATTTTATAAAAAACCTTTTGACTCTTTTAAATGCATGATTCACTTTGTTTGTCATCCAAGGACTCTGGGTAATTAAAATAAATTATGGGAGTTCAAAAATTAGATGTCAACAACTTCTCCTTCGATGTTCGGGGATGGCGAGACCATCCCTGAGCAATGAAATTTGACTAACCCTAATTTTTGACTGACCGGTCACATTCTACCTACCTTTCATATTATGTAATTTTCACATATGTGGCCGGACCCTGGTTTTTGGATTTCCTACATATCTCGGGTTATATGAGAATTCTGGCCACCTGTAGTTCAACTCAACTAAGGACTTTTAAGTGATTTGGAAGGAAAGTCCTGAGATCCCCAGTGTTGTGACTGGGGTTTCTCCGGATGGCTGTTAGAATATGGCCGACTCTCTGGTCTTAAGTCCACCTACATATCCCTGATCTCTGGGAATCAGGTCACATGTAGTTCGACTCGCTAGAGAAGAGTATATCCTTTATGCGGGAATACCTTCAGACTTCCCGGTGTGTATCCGACCGGTCGCGGTTTTTAGTAAAGAAAATAAAAACAGACAAAATTGTGGCTGAGTTTGAGATCGGATGGCTTCCAAATCCTGGCCGGAGAGCTTGACTCTCATGGGCACCCTATCTTGACTGGCTGCGTAAGAAAAAGTTCCACGTTTGCTCCGCAATTTGTTTGGATCTGGTTTGGCAAGCCAGCTCCTTTATGACCGCTGTGTGCCTGTTTTTGGGGCTTGACAATATCATAGATATTTTTCATGGAGTTTTAGATGAATGGCTCTCTCAGCAGTGTGCATGAATGACCCTCTCAGCAGTTTGTATGAATGGCCCTCTTGGCAGTTTGATATGAATGGCCCTCTCGGCAGTTTGTATGAATGGCCCTCTTGGCAGTTTGAATGAATGGCCCTCTCGGCAGTTTGAATGAATGGCCCTCTCGGCAATTTGAATGAATGGCCCTCTCGGCTATTTGTATGAATGGCCCTCTCGGCAGTTTGAATGAATAGCCCTCTCGGCAGTTTCAATGAATGGCCCTCTCGGCTATTTGTATGAATGGCCTTCTCGACAGTTTGTATGAATGGCCCTCTCAATAGTTTGTATGAATGGCCCTCTCGGCAAATTAAATAAATGAATGGCCCTCTCGGCATGCAGATGACAGATATGGCCCTTGTGGCTGGATGATCTTTCTTTCGTCCATTGTATTGGATATTGACCTTTATGGTCGGATATGCCTTTTTGTCTTTGTCATGACCCTTTTGGTCATATGTGTTGTCTTTGTCATGACCCTTTTGGTCATATGTGTCTTTGTGCTCATTCATTGTGACCCTCTTGGTCTGATATATCTTTGTCATTCGCTCTTTGTGTGACCCTTTTGGTCAGATTCGTCTTTATGTTCATTCATTCTTTGCATGACCCTTTTGATCAGCTATGTCTTTGTCGTTCATTCCTTTTGTGACCCTCATGGTCGGATATGCTTTTGTCCATTTGTTTTGTTACACTTATGGTTAGATGTGTCCTTATCACCCATTCTCTACTGTGACCTCTTGGTATTTTGCCACTTGGCTGAGTTTGCTTTTTGCCTTTGCTGTGAGTAAGCCGGTTGATGACGTGCCTGCTGTCCTGTTAAAAACCTGCATCCACAGAAAAATTGTGAGTTTCCTAAGAGGCCAATTAGCGTCGTTGTCCTCCCATCCGGTGTCTCCTCTTGATGCTCCTTTGAACCCTCTTGGGCTTGATATTTTGAGAGATGCTTTTGGGATGTACTAGTTTTGAAAATCTAGAGTAAAATTTATAAAATGCGTGTTGTTGTTCCTTAAAAAAAGTATTTATTTCATTTTGTGTCATGGCGTGTATTTTCTTCGAACGACGACTTCTGATTCTTCCAGGAGATGCGAATGCTGAGTTCCGAGTCGGTAGATTTTTTGAGATCTTTCTTATAAGTTGTTGCCCTTGTTTCATGTCTTGTTCTGATCGACTCTTGTATTTTCTTGGCATGCAGAAATTTTTGAGGTTCCCTAAAAAATTTTGTCCCATTGTGTGGCTTTGCTCTGCCCTCTTCTTTGTTGATTTCTGATAGGAATTTTTGAGGTTTCCTCAAAAATTCTGCCCCAGTGTAGGGCTGATGCTGACTGATTCTTGTGCCAACCCTTATAGCTTGATCTTGTTGATTTCTTCTGTTCTGTTGTCACTGAAGTTTTCTAAGGATTTCTTAGGTTTTTCTTTTATGACGACCGAGCTCGAAAGCGCCTACGTATCCTGTCACAGCAGGAATTCAGGTCGAACGTAGTTCAAAATAAAGTAATTGAGTTTTGGTTTTACTAATAATGTGACCGGGTCCGATATGGACTGCCTACGTATCCCACTGTGGGGAAGTCAGGTCATTGCGTAGTTTATTACATAGATGATTTGTTTTTTCCTATTCTATTATAAAAGTACGATTACAAGAACGATAATGCAATTTCAAGAAAATGAAATCCTAACGTAATATCTCTTGAGTGTGTCTGCGTTGATCGCTTTGGGCCACTCTTGTCCATCCATCTCGGCCAGGACTATGGCTCCTCCTGATAGAACCTTTCTGACCATGTATAGTCTATGCCAGTTTGGCGCAAATTTTCCTTTGTATTCTTCTTGGTGGGGAAAGACTCGTTTGAGCACGAGTTGTCCAATTTGAAAAAGTCGGGCTCTGACCCGCTTGTTGAAGGCTCGAGACATTCTTTGTCTGGATAGTTGTCTGTGGCATACTGCCACTATTCTCTTTTCTTCTATTATGGCCAGTTGCTCGTAGTGATTTCTGACCATTCTGTATCATTTAGCTCTGCCTCTTGGATGATCCTGAGTGAAGGGATCTCCACTTCTGCGGGTATGACCGCTTCTGTACTGTAGACAAGGAGGTATGGGGTTGCCCCGGTGGAAGTTCAGGTTGTTGTTCTGTACCCCAACAAAGCATAAGGCAACTGCTCGTGCCAATTCTTGTAGTTGTCGATCATTTTTCTCAAGATTCTTTTGATGTTCTTATTGGCAGCCTCTACAGCTCCATTCATCTGTGGTCGGTAAGCGGTAGAGTTTCTATGGGTGATCTTGAATTGTTCACAGATGTCCTTCATCAAATAGCTGTTCAGATCAGCACCGTTGTCTGTGATGACGGATTTCGATACATCAAAGCGACATATCAGATTGTTCTTGACAAAGTCAGCCATGACTTTCTTGGTCACTGATTTGTGGGAAGTTGCCTCCACTCATTTAGTGCAGTAGTCGCTAGAGACTAAAATGAAGCGATTTCCATTGGAGGCTCGAGGCTCGATGGGTCATATGATGTCCATTCCCCATGCCACAAATGGCGAAGGCGAGCTCATCGAATGTAATTCTGTGTGGGGGGGAGGGGGGAACCTTGATCAGATCTCCGTGTATCTGACACTGATGGCACTTCTGCACGAATTTGTACGAGTCATGCTCCATGGTCATCCAGTAATATCTTGTCCTCAGGATTTTCTTAGCAAGGATGAATCCATTCATGTGGGGTCCACATGCCCCTACGTGCACCTCTTTTAGCAATTTTGTAGCCTCTTCGGCGTCCACGCACCTGAGTAACCCAAGGTCAGGTGTCCTTTTGTACAATACTTCTTTGTTCAAGAAGAACCCATTAGCCAACCTCCTGATGGTCTTCTTTTGATTTGCTGAACTCTCTGGGGGATACTCTCTTTTCTCCAGGTAGGCCTTGATGTCGGCATACCATGGTTGGCCATCCGGCTCGGCCTCGACATGGGCGCAGTGAGCTTGTTCTTCTCTCAGTGTGATCTCTAGTAGATCAATGTGAGTACTTTCGGGGTGCTGGATCATGGAGGCTATCATAGCCAATGCGTCTGCAAACTCATTTTGAGCCCTCGGAGTATGCCTGAAGTCGATACTCTTGAATCTCCCGCACAACCTCTGTACTAGATTCACATATGGGAGTATCTTATCATTTTTGGTTGCCCAATTTCCTTTCACTTGATTTATGAGCAAATCGGAGTCCCCGATTACCAACAACTCTTGTATGTTCATGTCCAATGCCATCTTGAGGCCGAGGATACACGCTTTATATTCTGGCATGTTGTTGGTACATCTGAAGTTGAGCTTTGCGGCCATCGGATAGTGTTGTCCAATTTTAGATATTAACACTGCCCCGATGCCTGATCCTTTGTAATTGACTGCTCCATCGAAGAACAGTCTCCAACCTGAGTATGGTTCTGCCACCTCTTCTTCCATAGCCATCACTTCCTTATCTGGGAAGAAAGTCCGTAATGGTTCAAGTTTGTCATCGACGGGACTTTCCGCGAAAAAGTTAGCTAAGGCTTGTCCTTTGATTGCCTTTTGTGCTACATATATGATGTCGAATTCTCTTAGTAGCATCTTCCATTTAGCCAATTTTCCTACGGGCATCGGTTGCTGAAAAATGTATCTCAATGGATCCATTCTGGATATGAGGTGAGTGGTGAACACCGATAGGTAGTGCCTCAGCTTTTGAGCAATCCAGGTCAGAGCACAACAGGTTTTTTCTACGAGCGTATACCGTGACTCGCAGGATGTGAACTTCTTACTTAGATAGTAGATGGCATGTTCCTTTTTGCCCTCTTCATCATGCTGGGCGAGCATGCACCCGAAAGCATTTTTTGATACTGACTGGTACAGTAAAAGAGGACTCCCTTGCTTAGGTGGCACTAAGACGGGAGGATTGGAAAGATATCTCTTGATTTTGTCAAATGCCTCTTGGCATTCTTCCGTCCAATTTGTGGGAGCGTCTTTCTTGAGCAATTTAAGGATTGGCTCCACAATCACAGTTGACTGGGCTATGAACCGCCCAATGTAGTTTAACCTTCCCAAGAAGCTCATGACTTCTTTCTTAGTCTTGGGAGGCGGCAACTCCCGAATTGCTTTGATTTTGGTAGGATCCAGTTCAATACCCCTGCGGCTGACTATGAATCCTAGCAATTTACCTGTAGGCACTCCAAATGCGCACTTTGCAGGGTTCAGCCTCAGATTGAACTTGAGAAGTCTGTCAAAGAACTTGCGCAAGTGCGTGGTATGTTCCGAGCTTTCCCTTGATTTTATGATGACATCGTCCACATAGACTTCAATATCTCGATGCATCATATCATGGAATAGGGTAGTCATAGCTCTCATGTATGTAGCACCAACGTTTTTTAGGCCGAACGGCATTACCCTGTAATGGTAGACTCCCCAAGGGGTGATGAAGGTTATTTTTTCTGCATCTTCTTCGCTCATGAGTATTTGATGGTACCCGGAGAAACAATCCACGAATGATTGCAGCTCGTGTTTGGCGCAGTTGTCTATTAGAATGTGGATGTTTGGGAGAGGAAAGTTGTCATTTGGACTGGCCCGGTTGAGATCTTGGTAGTCCATACAGATTCCAATCTTTTCGTCCTTCTTAGGTACTGGCACTATGTTGGCCACCCAAGTGGGGTAGGATGTCACCTACACTATTCCAGACTTGATTTGTTTCTCTACTTCATCCTTTATCCGAATACTCATGTCTGGCTTAAACGTTCGCGTCTTTTGCTTGACCAGGAGAAAACCCTCCTTGATGGGTAATATGTGGGCCACTATTTCAGTGTTCAATCCCAGCATATCTGCGTATGACCAGACGAAGACGTCCACATATTCCTTCAACAGAGCTATGAGCTCTTCTTTCTGTGAAGCTCCCAAGTGAGCACTGATTCGTGTCTCTTTGACATCCTCTCCGTCACCGAGGTTGATCACCTCAGTTTCGTCCATATTTGGCTTCTTCTTATCTTCTAATTCTTCCAATTCTTCTACCAGTCGCTCTGGCATCATTGTCCCTTCGTCGTACTACTCGTATTCCTGCTGACTATTTCCCTCGTTTGTTTCACGACACGTCATGACATTTTCGGTTGTTTTATTACAGTTACTACTGAAAAGGCAAGGCAAAGTAAAGTTAGGTTTATTATTATTCGTTATGCCTGGTTAGTTAGAAAACTTTTGCTATTATTTTTTGATAAGGATACCAGTTTTACGTAGACCGAGGCTTTTCATTAATTAAAGAGTAATTGGTTACAAACCATGGTCCTGGTTCAAAAAAACGTCGGACCATTTCTATTTTTAAACATTACGAAATAATTTAGAAAGGCGATCGTTCGGGCCTCAGCCGACGTCGCCGCTTTTTAGCAAAAGATTTAAGAAAAATCCATCTCTCTACCGAGGAGCCAAGAAGGGCATAGATGTCTAATTGTTCAAGCGCTCTCCTAGCCTCAGACTGTGTATGGTGAGCGTCTCTTTGTTTTCCTCAATGATCACATAGCATCCCGCTTCTTGAAACAGCGACTCGAGACCCCCATTAATTTCTTCTCCAGCATCGGCATCTTTCTAGGAAATGACTGGTACAAACTCGGAATCGGACAAGAGAGGTTCCCCGTTCTGGGTTCTCTCTTGATAGCCTTTGTGAGATCATTCTCGCTAGGAGTATACCCTAGACCAAAGTGATAATTTTCTTTTGGGATTGGTACATAGGCTCTATTATCCCTTCAAGGTCTCTTCCCAGGCCTTTTCCTGTTTCAAAACCATTTCTCAGCATGGTGGAGGCAATCATTCTGTAGACTGCTGGCATTGGTTTGTCGACCTCCCCTTCTGAATGGGTGGCCCTAACGTATTCCACCACATGGAAGTTTGATTGGTGGGGGCTCCCCTCAATCACAAGTATGATGTTGTAAGGATATTTCTGGGTATCCTTCTCAGCTGCGACCACAATTTCCTGTCCTTGCCATTCAAATTTTATGGCTTGGTGCAGAGTTGATGGTACTGCGCCGACAGAGTGTATCCAGGGTCTTCCCAAGAGCATGTTGTAGTTGGTCGTGATCGCCATGACTTGGAATTCCGTGAAAGAGGCAGGCCCAACTTGGATCTGTAGGTCTACTTCTCCCAGGGAATCACTTTGGGATCCATCAAATCCCCTGACGTTTGTCCCGCTCTGGCGGATTTTGCCCATGTCATAGCCGAGCTGTGTTAATGTAGTGATGGGGCAGATGTTGAGGCCCGATCCATTGTCCACAAGCACTCTCCCTATTGCCTTGCCACAACATTCTACGGTGATGTTAAGAGCTCTGTTGTGGGAGGTTCCTTCTGTTGGCAATTCTTCTTTAGAGAAGAAGATTTTATGTTCTTCGATGACGTGGGCTACCAACCCAGCCAAGTCTTTGCTGCTCGTACCAGCTGGTACGTGTGCATCATCTAACACCCTCATGAGGGCCTGCCTGTGTGATGGAGAGTTGGCTAATAATAATAACATCGATATTTGTGCTGATGTCTTCTTCAAATGCTCAACGATGAAGTAGTCTTTTGGTTGCATACGCCGCAAAAAATCTGCAGCTTCTCTTTCTGTTATTGCTCTCTTTTCAGTGTTTTCTTTCCTTGCTGCATTCTGAGCCAGCTCTTCAGGGTGCATTCTCGAGCGGGTCATGCCTCTTGGGGTTGTATAGCATCTCTTTAGGTAGGTGCAATTGGTATGTTGTCTTTCCGGGCTACCATGGTGTCGGGACCAAAGTCTTAAACCTTGTATAACTTTTGATTGTATCAAAACTTTGAAATTGGGGCGCTCCTGGAATGTGAGGGAGGCTACCATTTGTTCCAGAGATTCAACCGCATTGGGGCCTCGACCCTCTCAATCATGTGGACCCCGTTGTTTCCATGGTTGGGTAATGGGTTCGTGTTCACATTGGGAGCTGCGGTTTCTAAAATGATTTCCCTTTTTGTCGATCAGATCCTGGATTTTGTGCTTGAGATTTATGCAGTCTTCTGTACTGTGCCCATTTTCTCTACGAATGGTAGGCACAAGTCTGATCAGCCCTGTAAAATCTATTCCTCGACTGTGTTGGTTTTGGAGGGACCTTCTGGATTAGGCCCGTGGCCAATAGCCTTTCGAAGAGCCAAGCCCTAGGCTCGAGAAGTGTCCTGAATTCTCTTGCTGGCTTTCTCTCGAAAGCAGGACGTGGAGCATTATATGTTGGGGCGGTGGTTGATTTTGATAATTTGGAGGTGGATAAGCTTGTGTTGGGTTATTTTGCGGTGGACGGTAGTTTTGCTGAGGTGGTGGTTGATATGTTTGTTGTGGTGGTGTTTGGTAAGCAGGAGCGGACACACGGACACTAGGCGGAGCCGTGTAAGTTGGTACAGTGGTGGTGAAGCTTAGCAGTGCATAGTATACAGGTGCTGGATTGTAGGCAGGCGTAGAGTAATTTACGAGAGATGAAGTTATGTGGGAGAATTGTGGCTCTTTTGGGCTCAGGTTCAGAATATGGGATATACTGGCCACCACCTCTTTCTTCTTGTGGAAGATTCCCGCAGTAGTTTTTTCGGATGCTTTGTTGAAGACGCTAACTGTTTTCCTAGATTTGAGACCATCTTCTATGGCCTCTCCCATTTTGACCAACTTAGCAAATGGCCGCCCAGCCATGGAAAATATCCTGTCGTAGAAGTTAGGCTCTTGGGACCTAATGAACACGAAGACTAGCTCTCTTCACACATCGGTGGCTGCACACGGGCGGCCTTGGCCCTCCACCTATGGCAAACTCCCTATAATTTTCTGTTGACTTCTGTTTGACCTTTTTGAGGTAGTAGCGGTTGGGTACTGTTTCGACATTAAAGCGAAATCTCTCTATGAAGGATTCTGCCATGTCCTCCCAAGTGAGCCATTGGTGCATGTCTTGAGTTGCGAACCACTCAGCGGCTTCTCCAGTCAGACTATGACTGAATAGTCGCATAATCAGAGGTTCATTTTTCTTAACCCCGACCAATTGGTCACAGTAGGACCGGAGGTGTGCCTTGGGATTCCCCGTCCCATTAAAGAGTTTGAATTCTGGGATTTTGAACCCTTCTGGTAAGGCCAAATCCGGATGCATGCATAGGTCATCATATCTTAGGCCCGTAGTCTTCCTTGCGGACCTGTTGGATCTTTCTAGTAACTCTTTTATCTTGTTTCCCATATCTCTCTCACGTTTATCTTGTTTGGCCCTCCAGGCCTTCTCCATTTCCTCGTAATAGTCTAGCTCTTTATGCCCTGGGGAGGATTCACTTGGGATGTTGGGAGTGAAGAAAGATACTTGGTGGGTGGGATGGTTGAGCGGGGCAGTGGTGGTTTGCCCAGTTGGTGGGGCTTTCCCACATACTTGGTTTCTTGGGATTGATGAATATTGGCTGGGGAACCTGGTAAGAAGGGACTGATGAGTGGTCCCTGGGATTTGGGTGTATTTTGTTGGTGGTGGGGTGCGGTGAAAAGGACCAGCGTGGTTTGGGTTGGTGGAGTTTAGTGGAGATGGGATGGTCCCGGTGGGTATATAGGAAAGTGATCAGGTATTGGGGAGCTTAGTAAAGGAAAGGTAGGAGAAGGCCTTCTTTCTTCCGTCGAGGCGTCCTTGTCTGCATTTGCTGCCTCATTCCTAGCCAACTTTTCATGGAGGGCTGTGACGGCGGTCAGTAATGTCGCGATCACATCTTCTTGAAGTGATACTTCCTGTGGGTTTTAGTTATCTCCTTCACGGAGAACGAGCTCATTTCCACCATTATCAGGTGTACCAGTCATTTTCTCTTTTCCTTTATCTGAGGGGGATGCTAACGCGACTTTAGATCTCGTGAAGTATGCCAGCTTTCGGTACTATGCTAATCGGCCTCGTTCTATAAGATAAGAATAACTCAATGGTAGACAAAGTTATTTACTTGGATATAAATGTAAAAGCAAGCTATCACATATTGGTATTCTAAGCGCACGTAGCACATAAAGTCCTATATTAACGCTTGAATGTTTTTTGATACTTTGTTCTAAAGGTTAATTAAACTAACCAGGGGAAATTATAATTTATATTATATAGGGGCCGAGTCTTACGTAGACTGCCTACGTATCCCACTAGGGGAAATCAGGCCCTATCATAGTTCGTTTACAAAAGAAGGATATACATTTTCCCTAAATATCCTTTGGGCTAACCCTAACTAAAGACATCCTTCATAGGAACGTTAGGTCGGCGCAGTTCCTTACAATATTTATGGGGGAGGGCGTAACTTTTTATATGCAAAAGTGGGGGACACCTAATATTTACCCAAAAATATAACTCTGTGAGTTGCTGTCCTTACGAACTCGCTCTCTTATCTTTCCTTTCTTCTTAGTGCTGTGGCAGGAGGATGACCTAAATCTCTCTCGTACTGATCTTGTGCTCGAGCTTGAACGTATAACATTCTTCTATGTGATGTCCCATAGCTCCAGTACGGTACAAGCAAAATTTATTCCTGTTAGGTCCTAATGGCGTGGGCTCGTGGACAGGCTCCACGGGTCTGATCTTCCTTAAAGTAGCCAGAGTTGAGAAGATGCTGGCGTATGATTCCTCGAAGACTGTGAAATCATATCGCCAAATCTGAGTACCAGCAGTGACCCCTTCTTTGGGGATAATAGGGTCATGGACTAGCAGGGTGTGTGGTCCCCACAAAGTTTCGATAATCCTGTCATCGATCAAGCTACAAATTCTCTTCCTTAATCCCAGGCACTCATTCAAGGTATGACCCGCCTGTCTTCGGTGAAACGGGCACCTTTTGTAGGCATACACCTGTTGACACCTAATTTTTGACCTCCCGCAATTTATTTTAATTACTCAGAGTCCTTGGATAATAATTAAAATGAGTTGTCCATCTTAAAGGGTCTAAATAGATTTTTATAAAATTGTTCAGGTCAATGTTTTACTCTTTAAATTGATAAAAAAGATTTTCATGACAATATAAATTATTTAGAAATTTATTGATTTTACGACATTTGTTGAATATTTTATTAGAATTAATCAAAAGCAAAGAAATTTTGAATAATTATTTACTTAATTGTTAAATCAGGGAAAAGTCTAATTAACAAACAATTTGTTCTACTTTATCCAAGGTATTTGAATAATTAAAGAAATTGGCCATTTACCCCTCATTCTTTAGTTCTGTGTGTTTGCAAAAAAAATTGAAACTAATGATTGTTAATTTGGTTAATTAGTTAGTTGGAGAGTCATTATTACAAATTGGTCTTAATTATTTAATTATTTACATATGTGACCACATTCGAATTAACCAATTCATGGTTTAAGACGATTGAGGTCATTTTTGCAAATTTAGCCTCTTAGTGGCTTTAATTGAGATGACCAAATCCATTGGCAATTCAATTGAGGACATTAGTGCAAAATTAGCTTTAGTTGGTTAATTAGGACAAAATAAGGCCATATTTGAAATAATTAATCGGGTTAAGATTAGTCAAGGATATTTTGCAATTAGCTAGATAAAAGGTTATAGTTGCAACAATCATTTAGTTTTAAAGCCAATTAAGGCCATGTTTGCAAAAATGAATTTAATAGTATTGATTACGTCCTAATTTGACCACGATTTGATTAACTACGATCAATAATTAGTCATTTTTTAGTATTTGTCTATTTTGATAAAATGCCCGTCTTACCCCTATGTATATGCATACACTTGATATACGCATGTATACGTATATTGTATACATAAAGGGCCCCTCTTCTTTTCTTTTAATCTGGCCGAGTCCGGGCCCAATTGCCCAGACCCGGCCCAAATGCCAAAATATAATACTCAGTTAAAACAAACCCCTAAAGGGGTCATTACCCTTTCAGCGGCTAGGGTTTCTCATAACCCTAGCACCACCCCACCCCCTCTCCCTCTCTCCTTCTGTCCCATCGCCAATTATAGGGTGGTGTAGGTGTGTAAGACGCTGTAATGGCAGGGAGAGGACGAAGCATTCACGATTTTTTCTCACTAAATCTCTCCAAACACGCCCTAAAGGTACAATCCACACCATTTCTTTACTTTTTTTTTTTTAGTTTTGCAAGTGATTTGAGGTGTATTAGTCTCAAAATGTGTAGTTGATTACACCCCCCCCCCTCTCGATATGTCCGTTGAATGTTGAATCTAAGTGAAAATTGTGAGAAAACTCACGAGTCCCACATGGGTAAGTTGAAGTTTTGTAGCATTTTGGGGTTCTAAAATAGAACCCATATTTCTCAAAAAAAGAAGAAGAGAAAAGGTGAAAAAAAATGATATTAAGAAGCTTTAACTTTGAGTTTTCTCAAAACCTAGGCTTCAACTAGTATAATTTTATTTTTAAAGGGTTTAAAACTTTTTCCCAGTTTCAAAGCCTTATTTTACCCTTTGTGTTTTTATATCTTGTGGCTCGGGTTTGAGATTTGGAAGCAAAGGAGGCTCCAAGTTCGATTCTTGATACGGTTGCACAAAAAAAAAATAGGTAAATTACTTTCTTGTTGTTAAAATTTTGTAAGCTTTAGTAATATTCTGAGTGTTTGGTGTTTTGTGCTTGTTTATGTGATCAAATTTGGTTAATGTTATGCTAGTTTAGGTCTACCATGTTTTTTTAGTATTGTTTAATTTAGATTAATCTTGCCTTGAGCTTGGCTTTTGTGATTCCCTGCTATGTGAAATTAGTATAGATCTGTATTTGATCATTGGTGCTTCATTTGATTAGTTATATGCTAGTCTCAAAACTGTAGTTTGCTAATCCTATTCGTAATTGATTCTGTCTATGATAAGTTAAGTCCATGGGGTTTCATGTTGTCTTTGTATGATTAATCATGTGTTATGCTACCTGTAATTACCTAAATATGGTCTACATGTTCATAATGATCAGTTATATGATAGTTTATGTCTGCAGCTGCTTAATTGTGTTATATATGCTCAGTCTTAGTTAACTTATGTGTTAATTAGCTTGTATTTTTCTTCATAACACCTCTGAACATTAGGCATGTGTCAGTCTAGCGTCATTGGGTTCATGAGCCACTTTAGTTGAGACCTTGTCATCATCTAGGCTCAACATAGTTTATGTATGTTTGTCTAAATACTCTCCAATCAAGAAATTTTGTTTGGTATATCTATTGGTGCAATTATGTATGTTGTTTCAGTTTGAAATCTCTTTCCTGTGGCCTAACATGAGCATGTTTGCGCCCATGTGTGGTTTTGGTTAGAAATTTGTTGATTAGCATCAGTTTGATATGAATTCTATCACTCACATAGACATGATAACTTGCCATAAGTTGTCACGACCTAACCAGTGGGCCATAGCGGGTACCCAGAGCTGACTACCGAGCACCACTCATCATGCCAACCCTCATATCCACCCCGCACACACGTAATCACCAAGACAATACATATAGGTATACATAAGCCCTCACTGCTATAAAATGATATATAACAATATACACTGGGGTGATCATAATACATCTACTACCCACACATATATATCTACGAGCCTCTAACTGGGCTACTGAACATAAGGACAGGACAGGACCCCGTCGTGCCCAACTATATACACAAAAGAATATATCAAAACCTGCACCTCTGGAGTAGGGAAGTGCTCCTGTACAATCTGGTCTGGTTTCTAAGGATCTGGACCGTCCCCCTGTCTACTTGTGGGCATGAACACAACGTCCAAAAAGAAAAGGACGTCAGTACGAGCAATGTACTGAGTATGTAAGGCATACATGGTAACATAATAAAAGAATATAGAGAGCATAAGAAGAAAAATAATAAACGTAACCGCTTGCCTCTTGAGGCGGAATCATGCATGCTAATTTATACGAATAACAACAACATGTCATGTATGCCTATGTAAACTGCCCGACCATATAGGTGCGGTGTGATCATCATTAGCCAGCGTCCGGGGTAAACATTTCAAGCCGCCCACTAGTAGTGTCTGCCCATGCCATCTAGACATGGTGTAGTCATCATCATAGCTGCCCACTACGCACATCGTAGTGGTATTTTTAACTATATAGGCGCAGTGTAATCATACATATACATAATATAAGGCATGCATGGGAGCTCAAGTAAAAGCTATAACTCTATCGGAGTGACGTAAGGTCGGGAACCTCCGATTATGTTATGGAATAATCATCATCGCTATGCCTCACGTCGGGAGAACTAATATCATGAGGTGAGACAACAACAAGAAGTAACATCAATGAAATCATAAAATAGAACTATCAAACTCATTATCATCATCATTATCATAGAACATGTCCCATCTCTATCTCGTAGGGAACTCTTAATACTCTTTAACTTTCATCGTTAGGATGTAAGAAGGTCATGGGAATTTCCGAAAAGAAGTCACAATATATTAGAATCATGCCTTTGAAGGAAGGGCTAGCCTTACATACCTTTACGTCACTCTAGCTTTATCGACTAATTGCTTCCCTCCAATACTCACAATTCTACATTCAAAAGAATTTGTACTAAGATTAGATAACCGGAAACATCTACAGGACACCCATGATAACATAATCAACAAATTCTTCAAGTTACACATTATTTACTTCTTAAATCCACCTTCAAAATCATACATAACCATACCTATATTACAATATCATATTCATTCTCATATAATACTCCTTTAATATCATTCGTATTATTCACCACAAAATTGTACTCATAACATGTCAAGAACTATTATTCAAGTTAAGTCATCATTCAAGAATATCACTATTTTCACATTTGCACTCCATATCCTCCTCCCTTCCATAATCTAAGTCTTTTAACCTCTCAATATTCTTAACATGAATTGAACACAATACTCACCTTTGATGATGTAGGAATGGACTTTGAATGGGATTTACTTTACTGGGAGAAAAGCCCCACTTCAACACCAAAGAGATTCTTGGTTTCCACAAACCCTAGAGTATCCTTGCACTTGATTCTACTAATTTGATGCTTAATCCTTGATTTTCCTTGGATGTATGATAATATGATGAAAGAATTTTTCTAGAACCTTTAAGACTTAGAGAGAGACTGAAATCTGAAAATTTGGAGCTCAACTCATCTATTTATAGCTGAAACTGGAAAGTTCTAGAGGAGCGGGTCGACGACCCGTCGCCATGTCGACGGTCCGTCGACTTGCTTCGTCGACTAAAACCTGAGAAGCTCTGATTGCTAAAACATGCTGACGGTCGGGTCGATGGTCCATCAACTTGTTCCGTCGACTAACGCATGCAGGTCTCAGTCTGCAGAAACATATTGACGGTGCACAGTGACGGTCCGTTGACATGTCGATGGCCCGTCGGCACTGACTGGTGTCTGCAGATTTTCCTGAATCCTTTCAGATTTCATCGATTCGATTTGTTCAACTTCTAACCCCGTAAATCACCAGGAATACCTGCTGGTACACTGTGTTCGATATTCTATACCTTAACTTTCTCCAACAAGCTTTCTTCTCTTTTCCCTCAATTGTCTTTAGAATCTTAATTAGAATCATTGAGTATCCCTTCTTACTAGTGGGGGCTTCATATACACCTTAACTTACGTTGGCCTATTCACCGCACAACGACATAAAGTTTTCTGAGGTGTAACATAAGTAATGGCAAATGAGTATGCTAGTTGAGAGCTGAGTTTGCCATGATAGAATTGGACACATGAGCTAGCTTTTGTTTTCATCTGCTTGAAGTTTGAACTGTTGATTAGCCTGTCTGCCATGACTATGTTATGAGTTACTTGAACCGTGGTATGGATTTTGATAACATGTTCATATGATCTAATGTCACTGTTTAAGCTGTCTGACCTATTGCACCATTGAAGATGTCATGTTTGTGTGCTTGACTGTCATGCTTAGCAATTCCATCTGTGTACACTGTTATGGCATGATCAGCATGAAGCCTAGGACCTTGTCAAACCTGTAGCAATCCTAGATAAGTTTGTGAGATTGAAATGACCCAAAGGCCTTAGATTAACGAAAAGCTAGCTGGAAATTTCACTTACTCCCATCTGGTTTGAAGTATTTAACTGAGAATGACCCAATCATATGATTTTATGTAAATATGGGAACTTGTGAAGCATATTGAGAACCACACAAGCACATAAAGAAGTCCTTTTAAAAGGCACCTTGGGAGAGGATCAAGGAGTACCAAGCACTGCTTGGTACTCAATACTTATCCTCCACATAAAGGGTGCCATGGCACTTCCGTGGGCTTGTGGAGGTGTAGGTTTGGTACATAACACCATAACCTTGTAAAATTCCATTATTGGATCAAAGGGAAGGGAAATTTAGTGAAATATTTAAAACTAGGATTCTGATGTCTGTCTTAAAGTCATTGAATCATGAATAGAATCTGTTTGCATTTCCATTTTCTTCCTATACTTCCCTTGCACTCGAGTCCGTTGGAATTACTGTTTACACATTAAAAGTTGTTACAATGGTTGGGGCTTAATTATTTGTCTTATGTATATCACCTGCTCTGTGTGATTCCCAAACTGGAAGGATTTGATCCTTACTGTGTAGTCCTGCTAGGCTGTATTCACCAAAATCATAAAAGATATTTCACTACACACCATTTTTGATCTGCACATTGGCCATTCAACTATTGAGGAATGCCATGATCAGCTTGTGTGAGTTTGCCCAGGCTAAGCATAAGTCAATTGCATCCTTGTCTATATTGTGATCACTGTGTGATTCATTCTGTGTTATCATGGATATCAGACCTGTAATTTCCCTTTTAGTTTCTGTCCATACTATTTCTATGACCTCAATTTGCTTGTATTACCCTCATGACCAATGTATTTGCAGTTTGCCTCTGCCTAAGCTATATCTATACCCGCAGTTGCTCTTGTCCGTCTCATGACTATGTGTCTGGATTCTTGCTTTTGTTTTTCTCATACTTAGATGCTGCAGTTGCCTTTGTTCACTTATGACTATATATGTTAGGTTCTGCTTCTTGTTGACCTCGTATCTACACGCTACAGTCTGATTTTCTTTTGGTTCACTCATGATCATATGCTCTGATTCTTGCTTCTGTTCACCTCTATTCTATGTGTTGCAACCTATTCTGTGTCATATCATGATCATGTGCTTGGTTCTGCCTCTGCTTACCCATGTCTGTATACTGCAATTTGTGCTCTGCTCATTCCCATGGTCATGTGTTTTATTTCATTTTTGTGCGCAACATTGCCCATCTATTCAGTGGACTCTTAGTTGTGTTATGCTTGAATATGTCAAATTACTCCTATCTAACACTATGCTTATGAATGAGAATGAGACCCTCTGTATCATCTTTTCTTTTATGGCTATATTGGTTGGGAGGATGAATTAGTCTTGGGGCCTGGTCTTAGCCTTCCCCCGGTGTCCTGCCATGCCTGGGGTTCATGAAACCCCTTAGATCTCGTGCGGCATCAGGAATGCGGATGGTGATGACTTTTCTCCTCTTTTATTGTCTATATCCCTACCAGTAGAGCCTAATAATACATATATGTGAATCCTTTAAATGCATGACTTGTGAATGAGTTATATATATATATATATACACATTTGTCCAATTATATATGTGATAAGTTCAGTAAATATAAACTAACTGGGTCCTTCTTTTCCCCCTCCTCACTGCATGGCCACTTGGGCTGAGACACAGCTAACCTATTGGGCTAAAGGCCCAATAGGGAACTTCCTTTCAAAAATCATTGAGTCTACGAAGATGGGAAGCAATATGCGTACGCGTGGAAGGCCCATCCATGGGTGAAAATGGATAACTGGGGGCTTGGTACGCCCCTAGCCTTCCCTTCTTGCTTTATTTTATCTCTTGTCATCTTCTTTTATGTGCATAATTCATTGTATTTGTATTTGAAATTCCTTGTAAAAACTCATATACATATAGTGGAATCCTTATTGTGTGAACTAGTCATCTTAGGATAACAGTGCCTATGCCGTTTAGATTGACTTTAAGTCCCCCCAGAACAATTTTCAAAAACCCTGATTTAGCATAACGGTTTTTCAAGATTAAAATGGATAACCAGTAAAATTACTTTGACACGAGTTAAAATAAAGGAATAAAGGGAATTTCAAGATCAAACACTACAACTTCTTTAAAAGCAAAAGCGGATTAGTTTCAAAGCTAAAGGGTGCATTCTTTGTAAATTGGACTAAGTTTTTCTGGATCAAAACAAAGAATTGAGCTAAAGTGATTTAGGCCAAGCCCAAACCGGACATGTTTTTATATATAAATGGTCATGTTTTTAAAGCCCAATTTCAAAGGGTAAAATCAGTTTTCATACATATGTACAATAATAAAATAGCAAAAGCTTTATATGAGTTAAGACACAAGTCCATTCGTAATTATAAAGGTATTAGGAAAGGCGTTCCAAACATATTAAACGGGCAGACCTAAGCCGAATATGAGATTAAGCATGAACAAAATTGCACCTACCTACTAATAAACAACTGTTATATCTTTTACAAAACAACATATTATCCTTATATATAAAGGAAAACTATTTGTACCCGGATATTATAAATCCGAACCTAAGTACCCTATATATAAAGGGGATATATTCAATTCTTTCCAAAACCAAATGATATGCAAATGACAGATTTTAAATACGGGAATAAACACTAAATTAATAGTTCATGAAAATACTCATACATAGGAATTCGAAGGTCAACCGTATAGTACGGATCCTTAATATTGGGGTGCCTAACACCTTCCCCAGGGGATCACCAGAACCCTTACCTAGAACTCTGGATTACGAAGGATTTTTCATTGTATTTGAATAAACCCTTCACTGCTGGTTTTCCTAATTTCCTAAAAATTAGGTGACGACTCTTTTAAAACAAAGTCCGAAAGAGCACCAACAAGTTCGAAGTAGCTTTTCGAGCGCTAACCCCGCCCGCGAAATGCTAACCGTTACAGCACCAACTCGAGCGGTGGTAACCTAGTGGTGCAAAACACTTCCGTGGCGATCATCCTTTCAAATAAATCCTTATAGGTGATGGACCGTGGGGCCACTCTAATTGGGGGGAGGAATAGGCTTTGAAGGCTACCAAGCAGGTTTAGAAGGGCCTGCTCTCCCAAAATTCTCTGACACCATAGTAGAGGCCGTAGCTACTAGCATGGGTGAGGGTGCATAGCAGTCAGATCCCTTGTTGGTTGGGGCATAGTAGTCAGATTCACCATTTATATCATTCTCTTCTTCTTGAAACTCGGGAAAAACCTCAAATGGTTCCTCTTTTTGCTCGACCCCTATGTCGATAGGCTCCAAATCGTTTTTCTCCATATCTTGAGGCTCTTCTTCTTCCTCTTCTAGCTCTTCTTCTCTATGGGTTCTTCCTCCTTAATGGGTTCGGAGGCTTCCTGTTGAGGGTCCGACTCTTCTTGCAGGTCTGATTCCATCACCCACGGGTCTAACCTAGCTCCTTGGTCTTCATTCACTCCTTCTGGAGTCCCTTCTCTAGTCGTCACAGGCCTTCCCTCTAAGGGTATATAATTCAGCACCAATTCCCTCACTTCTTCCGGGACATTTCCATAATATTGCTCTTGGGGTATGCCTTCTGGCAGATTCCCAACCATACCCAGTAATCTGTCTACCTCCTCAATTTTCTTTCCTATTTCCTGGAGGTGCTTTTCCATTTGTAGCACCTTATCTCGCAAAGATCTCAGCTGTCTCTCCTAAAGTCCGCGCTTCCTGCTCTCCTTGATTCGCCATTGTAAGTCAACCTTTAGTGGAGATAAATTCGGGTAAGTTTTAAGTCTCGAGGTTTTTATTTTGGGTATGTAGTTTAGATCATCAGACCAATTGTACTCAAGCTTTAATATATGATAACACACATAGCAAGTAAGCATGTGAAGCACGTAGCAAGTATTCATGTAATTTGCAGATATTTATACTACTCGTGTTCCTAAGGCCTTTTTGCGCTAAGGCTTTCTTAATCATTTGAAACATGTAAGTGCCATTTGTGAAGATAAACCATTGCCCCAAAAAATCATCATTAGTTAATAAATAATAATAAAATATCTTCCCCGAAGGGATTACAAAGGTGATGAGTCCGACATGGGGCTTATAATAAAGCAATAAATCAACAGGGTCCTCCTCCAGCAGCTGGTGTCGAGGCTTGGCTTGTCTTGGCCTTCTTGACCCTCTGAAGGGTGGTATGAATCTAAAGTCGTGCTTGATACATCTTCATTCTGACTATCACCGGGTCTGTTTCTTCTAGGATTTTGGCCACATACTTATCTGTGCTTTCCAAACATTCTTTCAAACGATCCTCTTCTCGGGCATCATGAGGAAGTGTGGGCCCTGGGATGGATGCACGGGCCAAGTGTCCCTGTAATCACTCATAATACCCTGGGTCACACCCTGCTTCGAACTTGTCTGGAGCCAAAGTATTTGGACCCCAACTCATACGACCATTCCACTCCTTGAGGATTAAACCTGCGCTTTTGATTTTCTGCTCAGTATGCTCGATAATAAATTTCTCGGGGTTCCCCATCTGCAGTATCACTTGCCTTATACTAAATTTCCTTAAAACTCGAGATGGATAATAAGAACGGGTTCCTCGAACCCCGACTAATGGCACAAATGGGTAATTTTTACCCCGAATTACTATACTTTCGGAAATGAAGTCAGGGAACATCCACTGGATCCTATCTTCAGTCAACTCTACAAAGAAACGGGTCCACGCCACTTTGTACATGTAACCAAGGTTTGGACAGTAATTTGTGAGGCGGTCGATCCTATTGCTGTTGCTTAGATATTGGACTCCATGTTGATGCGTTTGATAACCCACTATTGCAGAAACAAGTTACACCCTTGGAAGTATCGAAAATGATTCCGACATTTATCTAAAGCCCGAAAAATGTCCACCAGGATGATAGATGCCAGGTCAAAATACTTGGTTTCTTGATCCTCGATTATGCCATAAAAGATAGCATGGGCCAAGTAGATTACTCGAGTGTCTATGGCCAGTGACTCATTCTTCGGGAATACCATAGTGCCTAGTAGGGCTATAGCAAACGCCTAAGGTCTAACAGCTTCCCACTCTTCTCTACTCTTGAATTTCCTCTGATATAGATTATACCCAGTGACGTCCCCAAACCTCCGGTACAAATCCCTAAAGTCTACAGTGGGTCCTTGTGCCCAGGGCGCCTCGGTTAGGGTAAGAAACTTCATGATTTGGCCGACAGCGGGCCTTTGTGGAAATAACAAATTGTGATTTGGCTTGTGTCGCCTCCTTAGACAGGTTGCATTGCTATCTATGGAATCCCTAATTTCCTCTAGGGTCGGATTCATCTAGATATCACCAAAATGGAACAACATTACCTTGTCGTCCCAATGCCCAGCTAATACCTCTATTAGCTCTGGGCAACCCTTCATTGTCATGATAGAGGGTAGATGACCTAGAGTGCAGCTAACTTTCCTTCGATGAGTATCACCCAACCATTCCCACCAAGCTCTCAACAAGTTTGGAGCCTCGGTAACTATGTCAAAACGAATTCTGCATTCCATCTATAAAATAAAATACGGTTAAGATTCCCCCATCCCCATAGGATCAATGGTTCATCACATAGGAAAAACATGCTTCCACATAGCACATAAATGAAATGCAGTGTTTTTTGGGTCGTAGGCCGTCCGAACACAAGGTAGTGTCTCTTAATGAGCCTTAGGTAGGTCTGAGATACCCAAAGATCGTCTATGTATGGATGTTCTAGTTCAGTAGGGATTTGGCTTAGCTCTATCCTAGTTTTCACTAGAGTGGGCTTTTCACAAAAGATCGAGAACCCGAGCGGACAACTGGGGCGGAACCGTTAGGGCTGTTGGACGACTGCGAACCAACCCCACCTCATAATGGTTCCAAAAGAAATATTTTGGTTTTATACTGAAGGAATGATCGCGTAATCAGCGAAGTCACCTTTGGAGCAAAGTGTAAAATAAATGCTAGGAGTGGCGGAGTTATGATATGCATGCAATGACAGTTAATAATTGCGAAAAAGTAAACATATAAACCGTTAAGGAAAATATACTCATATTATATTGGAATCCTAATGGTTAGAACCTTTAAGTCCCCAGCAGAGTCGCCATTTGTAATAAATCACATTTCGAAGGCGGCTCGGAAAGCTACTTCGAACTCGTTGGTGCTCTTTCGGACTTTGTTTTAAAAGAGTCGCCACCTAATTTTTAGGAAATTAGGAAAACCAAAGGTGAAGGGTTTATTCAAATACCGTGATAAATCCTTCGTAATCCAAAGTTCTAGGTAAGGGTTCTGATGATCCCCTAGGGAAGGTGTTAGGCACCCTAGTATTAAGGATTGTCATTGCTGGCATGTTATTTGGATTTTCGAAAAAAATTGAATATATCTCCTTTATATATAGGGTATTTTAGGTTCGGATTTATTATATCTGGGTAAGAATAGGCTCCCTTTATGTGATAATATACTTTGTTTATGAAATGGTCAAAACTGATTTTGGTTATATATATATATATCTATATATATATATATATATATATATATATATATATATATATATATATATATATATATAAGTCCCTTTTTCAGTTCATGCTTAATCCCACACCTTGATTCGGGTCAACACATATAATACGTTGGAACGCCTTAGTCCAAAACTTTGTTCACAAATGTGTTTCATTTTATTTTTGGAATGGTCCGGTTTACAAAAATGATTTTTTTGCTTTGACTTGTGAGTTTATATATACATATATTAAAAGAAACTGAATTTTTTTGTTTTTAAAACTTGACTTGGGTCCAAAACATGTTTTTTGCCAAAGTGGTATTTTTAGTGGGCTTAGCCCAAATTATTGATTACACTTTTTTCTAAAAAAAGGGGAGGTCCATGGGGCTTGGCCCAGAAATCTTTGTTTTTTCTGTAGGCTTGGCCCAAAATCACTCGTTTGTTCAAATTTGGTTTTTAACCGAGAAAAAAGCTAATTTTTCATTCCAAAGCCATCGCAATTTATGAAAAAGAAAAGTCTTGGTCCCTTATTTGCAGAAAATAGGTTTGCATATTTATGAGTAGTTTGTTAACACTTAGTTATGTGAAATCATTTATCTGTCACGACCAATTTTACCTAAGTCGTGCGGGCACTTACCTTCCCACCTCGGTAAGAGAACCCTCAACCCAACAATGAATAAATACATAAAAGAATGAAATTAAGCAACGGAATAGAATAAATACGTAAGTCTCACTATATATATATATATATATATATATATATATATATATATATATATATATATATATATATATATATATATATATATATATATATATATATATATATATATAATAATAATACTATATATATATATATATATATATAATAGCACAAGAGCATCTAAAAGGGAAATAATACATAATCCGGAATACTAATACATAAAGCGTTTATATATATATATATAATAGAATAAGACATAAAGATAGAAAATATATATATATATATATATATATATATATATATATATATATATATATATATATATATATATATATAATAGTGCAGAATAATAATAATCTTCAAGGCACCAAGGACAAAAGGGAAATAATACTCACCCCCCTGGAAACTCGAGGAGAAAGCTGAAACGACTATCAGCCATGCATCACGGAAGTGGATCCGACCTAATACTCTGCATTGGTAAAAGAATGCAGCAAGTGCAGGTCAGTACAAGACAACAGTATGCGGTAGGCATCATCGGCCAACTAAGCATAGCTAAGACAATCCAGCTAATAAAGCAGATAAACCGACAAGTATAAGTCTCAAGAAATCGAATTCAAGTACACGTCACCGCCGGTACCGCTGCCGCGTTGCTGGTGCCTCCAAAGCGGGCACCAGCCACCAGAAAACTCCCTAAGTTCCACAATTTGGTCATTTTTTTCGACATGTTCCCGAGGCCATTTGCTCACATACCATGCACATAGACACACATAAAAACACGCTACGAATGCGCCAAAGGGCTTTGGAATTCCCAACGGAGGTCTCGTTGACCGAGTCAACTTCCGCTGCCTTAATTTCAATTTCCTAACCTAAGTCCCAAAATGTATCTGAGTGCATTAGGAACCGAACCAAATGCACACACAAGTTCTAAACGACCATCCGGACCTCTCGAAATTGACAAAATTTCAAAAAAGGTCCGTTTACCCAAAAGGCAACTTTGGGTCAATAATTTTTCACTTTAAGCCTATATTTCACAAAATTCTCCCGAATCCGGTCTAGACACCTCGGGAAGCATGCCAACAGTCTCCTCGAGTAAAAAATAAGCTAATCAATGCTCGGGAAAGGGTTAAAATGCCGAAAAGACTATAACGATGAAACGGGTCGTTACATCAGATACCAATTGAACCGTCGCTCGTCCTCGAGCGAAGGAAAGAAAGAAAGCGGGGAAATACCTGAATCAGTAAACAACTGAGGATATAGGCTACGCATGTCAGACTCGGTCTTCCAAATAGCCTCCTTAACAGGATGGTGCTTCCATTGCACCTTCATGGAAACAATCTCCTTTGACCTCAACTTTCGAACCTGCCTATCCAAGATAGCGATAGGCTCCTCTTCATAAGTCAAATTCTCATCAAGCAATATAGAATCCCAACGAACAATGTAGGTACCGTCGGCATGGTACTTCTTCATTATCGAAACATGAAAAATCAGATGAATGCCCGCCAAGACTGGCGGCAATGCCAACTCATAAGCTACATCACCCAGATGGTTAAAAATTTCAAACAGACTAATATATCTGGGGCCCAACTTGCCTCTCTTACTGAACCTCTTAACACCCTTCATGGGTGAAACCTTCAATAGAACTTAGTCACCAATAGCAAACTCCAAATCCCGAACCTTCCGGTCCGCATACATCTTTTGCTGACTCTGAGCTGCCAGAAGCTTGGCCTGAATAACTCTCATTCTATCAAGGGACTCTCTCAACAAATCTATACTCCGAGGCCAAGCCTCGAACCCATCAAACCAACCAATCAGAGTTCTACATCTCCTACCATACGAAGCCTCAAAAGACACCATACCAATACTCGAATGATAACTGTTATTGTACGCAAACTCTACCAAGGGCAAGTGCTGATCCCAATGACCACCAAAGTTAATAATACATGCTCTCCACATGTCCTCGAGCACCTGAATGGTCCGCTCGGACTGGCCATCACTCTGGGATAAAAGGTTGTACTAAGATATAATCGGATGCCCAACTCCTCATAAAATGCCCTCCAGAAATGGGAAGTAAAAATAGCACCCCGATCAGATACGACAGAAATAGGAACCCCATGAAACCTCACAATATCCCTAATTTACATCTTGGCTACCTTTTTCGCGATATAGGAAACCTGAACTGGAACAAAGTGAGCGGACTTAGTCAACCGATCGACTATCACCCAAATAGAATCAAACTTGCCAAGGGTCTTCGGAGGACCCGTGAAAAAATCCATGGTAATCCTCTCCTATTTCCACTCGGGAATGGGCATCCTCTGAAGCACACCACCGGGTCGTTGGTGCTCATACTTTACCTGCTGACAATTCCCACACTTAGCCACATAATCAACTATATATCTCTTCATCCGACGCCACCAATAGTGTTGTATCAAATCACGGTACATCTTAGTCACCCCCGGATGAATGGAATAGAGAGAACTATGAGCCTTAGACAAGATGAACTGAATCAAATCACCAACATTAGGAACGCACACGCGTTCTCTAATCCTCAGAATGCCCTCAGAATCAATCAGGCCTCCTTGGCCTCACCTTTTAAAACTCTATCTCGAATCTTGCTCAACTGAGCATCCTCAAATTGATGAGTCCTGATCCGATCCAAAAAAGACGACCTCGCCTCTATACAAGCCAAAATCCTGCCTGGAGCTGAAATATCAAGACGAACGAAACAGTTGACTAGAGTCTGAACCTCCATGCCAACGGACGCTCGGAAACAACCAATCGAGCTAAACTCCCCATACTCACTACCTTGCGACTCAAGGCATCAGCTACTGTAGCGGGCGTTGGGAATTCTATGTTTAACCGGCTCGCACATACCTAATAAAAGGAGGGAGGTGTCCCGGGGCAGTACGGTTGTGAATCGTACCGGGAAAGTCAGAAAAATCCGCCAACCACTTAATGGTGATCTAAAGGATATATTTTAGAGTCTCCACCTAATTTTTAGAAAATTAGAAAAACTACTTCAAAAAGGGTTCATTTAAAATAGCTATTTTATGACTATCCTAAAAGAAACCTAATCTACCAAAGTTTGGGTAAGGGTTCTGGTGATCCCCCGGGGAAGGTGTTAGGCACCCCGGTATTAAAGATCCGCTCAATCGCGGTTTACCTACGGGTTCTAATAGTTTACCTTATGATAAGAAATTATTTTTTGACAAAAATTGCTTAAGTCTAGATTTTCGCAGTAAAAGAGTATCATTTACATGCAACAAATACATTTTTAAGAAATCGTCGAAGTATAATTTTGCTCAAAATTGAGCATGGGTGTCGGACTTGAACACCTAGGCTAATACCCAAAGGCTCTTAACCTAAGTAGGACTCTACATAAGTCCACCCAAAAAGATTTTGAAAAAAAGATAGTGTTTTGAAAATAGTTTTATAAAAATATTTTTTGGCATACTAGTATTCGTATATAAACCATAATATACTTAATTGAATTGTCCAATTTTATACCAATTTTAGTCTATTATAAATTTTATACAAATTTTGCACAAGTCATTTTTTATTAAATCAATCCAGAAAGTCTCAAGTCAGTCCACATCGATCCAATCCCAGAAGTTCCAGAAATGTCACTTTAAGTCCACAGGTTTTTCAAATCAGGTAGATTTAATCCTTTATTAGTCCAAAGCAGTCCGGTTCCCATTTTTTATAGCATTAATGTCAATTAATGTAGAAAAGCATTTTAGCGCCTCAAATACACAGTTTTAAACACAAGGGTTCCAAATCCAAAATTTAAAGCTCATATAATTATGATTTAAAGGAAAAAATATAAAAGTTTGAGGGACTTAGGCCGACCAAGCCCAAGAGAAGGAGTAAAAAAATGCAATTTTAGATCCGACGTACGCTCCATATGCGTTGCCCATCCATTTTGAGATTTGACTTGATCTATTAGAGTTGACGGGCCTCGTAAAAGCCCATCAACAGATTTTGGGTTTGGAAAATAAGAGAGGTGTACATAACCAGTACAAATCCAATAATTTAAAAGCTAAAATACTGCAAATTAACTCCTAATTACTTATGACAAAGCCAAATAATTAAATTACAAACATATACGTTTAGGCTAGGCCCAACCAATAATTTAGACTGATCATAAACAAACAGTTAGGGCTGGCCCAGTTGCTATAAAAAATCGACCAAGGGACCGTAAAATAAGCAGGCCCAGTCCCTAGGGCCCAATTACAAACTCTTCCCAAATAGTTCTATGTATTCAATTAAATATACGTGATATACAGGTCTGTATACTCCTCCTTTCCCCCCCTATTTTTTGAAGCATAATGTTGCAACAATGGTATACCTCATGGTATACCCTTATCTTATCGAAGTTTTCTAGGTATAAGAACAAGTATATGCCTAAGTTCCCATAGATATACTTGAATATGAGGAGAAAAACCTCCTGAAAGGGCATACCCACTCATATTTGAACTAATCTTTCATGAAATACACATAACTCAAGCTTAGAACATCTAACTTCAATCAGACAAGTATGGGGGTTATAAGCTATCCAAAAGTTCATCTAAGACCCCAGAAAGATACCAGCAACCAATAGGCAATGCCAAGCAGTCATATATAAGCAAAAATGAGACAGTGTTAAAGGAGTATACATAGAGGTGAAGACAACAAGTGTATTCAAAGATGTCAAATGCACGATAGCTTCCTCAAATTTCTAGTTTTAAGTCATAGTGTCAGAAGTGGTTCAAACAATCCTCTAAAACTAAGGAAGTCCCAAGTGTCTAGTACAGAAACAAGAATTGAACACTTATGCAGGTTAGAATAATCTTCCAAGGTCTAGGAAATCCCAGTGACTACAGCGAGGATTATTTGTAGAATTTCCAAGTTAAACAAACCAAGCATTAAGATGTTCCAAGGTGCTCAGGCCATATAAACTTAAGTACAAATGCTAGAGGGGTCCCTCAGGGTTCATATCAAGACACATGATTACATTAATCTCTTAGAAAGGTGAAGCAATCTTAAGTATTCAATCTATTTTAGCAGTGGCTTAGGATGTTCTTCTAAAGACTGTTTTAGCATGTAGGAGGGGGAGCACAGGGGTGGGATAGACATGTAGCACATAGAAGATAAAAAAACTACACTTAAGAGTAAGATTTTTAGTTCAGGATGGTTTTAAAAGAATGATTAAATTGCAGTTTCAATAAGGATTCCAAAGGTTCATGTGCAGATTCAGGTTTGGACAAAGGATTACCTAATTGTAACCAAGTTCAAACAGGGAATGTAAGTAAAAGTTTAGATAGGTTCAAGCTAATGCAAATTTTAAAATTTATCAGCAAGAACAAGCAAGGAATATAAGCTGATTCAATAGTTTTTAAGCAAGTCCCAGAATTTTAAGTGTAAGGGCTAAGTATTGAGATGAGTGAATAGTTTAACAAGAAGCGATTTTAATAGCTGGTTTGAGCAGTTAGTGGTCATAAAAAAAAGTCCAAGGAATGCAAATTGAGATAATTGTCAATATTCACAGGAGAGCACACAAGATTCAAGTAGTTAAGGTCTATAAGTGTGAGGCTCAACAAAGGAAGTTGAAGAGCTACAGGCCGTGCAACACTTTGAGTGAGTGGCCACAAGTGCAGAAATGTGATAACACAAGGCAGAGATGATCACAAAGCACATATCATATAGACTGCCATTTATGGGGAACCAACAGGACTTTAAGACTTTTAATAGTAGTTAGATAGGAAAGGGTTCAATTTAAGACAATAAATCTTAATTTAGATGGCATATGTAGTTAAGAAGGTGAGACAACTTAAACACATGAAGGACCTCAAGTGCAATTTTCAGCAAGAAATCATAATTTCAGATAGGTCTGTCACGACCCAAGCCGATGAGCCGTGACGAGTGCCCGACCACTACTGGCCAAGCACTTCTATGCTTGCATTTACTTCTCACTGATTAACCTCCAATCCTTTTGATACCTCTCATATATGGTCTTAAACCCTCATAACCATAAGATAGGCGCATATCACTCCGAATTGCAATTAAAACAACTAACACCTAACGAACCTCAATGTCCAAAACTACGAGGTGTAACATCCTTCCCCTCTTAAAAACATTCATCCTTGAATGTTGTAGTAAGTAAACCCACAACATCTCCGTTGGTTTCGTAAAACGGTTATCTTCCTCTTAGAATCCGATCGCCATATCTTTATGCTATAAATTGATTAGTCTCTTCTCGTTCTTTCTTAACTCATCTATGTGTTCCATCACCTCTTTGTTCTTATGTATGTAATCAGGTATCAACTAGTATCCCGCTCTGGTTCTATTTCTATTATCATAGTCTTGCCTTGCCATGCCATAACTACTCGTCATTTTGCAAGTATTCCCTTTTTCTCACTCCCTGTTTCCCTATTAGTGGGCAGCTCCCTTTTTCAAATACGGCGCCCTTTTTGCGTTTACCCCTTCGGTGCCATCTCGGGCTGTCCTTTTTTTTTTTGTACCCGTTGATCTTAGATATACACTGTATTAACTCCTTGTAGTTCGTTAGTCAGGCTCTCTAATCCTTTATATCCTTGTCACAATCTCTCTTACCCTGACATTCCAAATGTTTATCCAACATTACTTTGTTGTTAGTAAGCATAATGGTTATGTTCCTTAAACTATCCTCCCCAATTCCATTCCAAGACCAGTTATAACAATATTCAAAATTCGTATATACATAATGCTTCCTCACCATTTTTATTATCCTTCGATGCGTATCGCTTAGGACAATCTATAATCTGAGTTCAAACTAATTTCATAGCTCACAACATGTTTGAGCTCCTACCAAAACCTTTTCTTTAGCTTCCTTCCCTCAAATCTCGCGATACAAATACAGAAGCATAGGACTATGGCAATTCTTACTCCATTACAACTTTCCTGCAATGTAAGTATATTTATCTTCGATTTTCTTGTACCGGCGATCACTTCGTCAGTCGTTATTCTTTGTTGGCTTTCCGGTGTGGCGTTCTTACAATTGTAGTCGGGCATAACTTCACGTTGATGGTTCATATAATTTCATAGTATATGCTCTCATTTCCGGTGGTACGACTCTCTTTCCATTCATAAGAGCAGCGTTCTTCTTTTCTTCGGAAATTGCCAAACTACCAATCGTTGTTCCTTTTGCTACAATTGTCATCCCTTCCGGCTCTTAAATTCCCTCTTGTTGTCATCCCAAGTGTCATTTGGGTTGATCATCCTCTCCATCATCCTCTGTGAATTCAGCTTGGAGACCTTTCTTATTCTCTTTATTACCCTTTAAGATATGTCGCTGCATACTTAGGTACGGCGTAATTTTTCCCGATACAAGGGATTCAAACCACGGTCTAGAAATGTCGTAGCTCATGTCAGCGTGAAGCGTTCTCTTTAGCTGTTTTTCATACTTTTTTCCTATGCCTGCCTCATGGCATACTTATTTTCAACCCGTTTCTACTTTATCTTGATACTTTCTTGATATGCCAATACGCCTCGAGCTAATACATTTCTTCTTCTGGAGCTTGAGAACGTCATAATTCCTTTCAAGTCTAATATGCTTCCCCCCCCCCCCCTTTTTAAGGGTGTTCTTATACACTAGTAACTCCCGAATATCAGTAGTCATCGTCCAACCCTAACGATCCTCCAACTCTTTTGGTCTCTTATAATACTGGAGTTCTCTCATTGTATAGCTTGACTTATTTTCCTTTCTACTAATCGAGAGCTTTGCATTTAAATGAAGCGCTTATGCATTACCGATCCATTCTCGCTGCCTTCTTTAAGGCCCTTCTACTTCTACCTTTTATGACTGAACATTTTCCCGAATCAACAGGTTAATGGGGACATTGGAATCCATCAAAACATTTTACGGAAAGTTTGGTCACACTTTTCTCTTTTTATCCCTCGGCTTCCTTCACAACTATTATCATTGAAATTCTTCTTACTCTAAGTTTCCAGTTTCACTTTACGTCTACAATATATCATTGAGAGTTAATATGATACACTCTTCCACTTCCACTATCAATCCTTTTATTCACTTAGCTCACTTATCCGAAATTTTCCTTGACTACTTATTTGCATCCCATCTATGCGTTGTAGTTCTTCCAGTGTTCTGCCACTTCTTGCTCTTATCACGGAATTCTTACAGTTTACACTCTCTCCATTCTTCGTTCATCGAGCCTTTATCCATCTTTCTGACGCTATGGCCGGGTTGTCTTCCATGCACGTTCCCTGTATATCATTATATTTCCTCTATGATCGAATCTCTACGGTCTTTAACAGAATTCTTGTTCCATGTCATTGATTTTCTAATCAGTTGTGTCAACTCATCATCCTCTTTGTTATATCGATGATTGATCGGTTCCCTAGATCCAAATCGTTAAAGTATCCTTCTTACTTCCGTGGTCAAAGATTTCCAGTTACTTTACTCCTAAATGCTCTCATCCACTCCTCCTGTTATAACATTGACCCTGAAATTCATAGAATATCCTTTTAGAGTTGTAGATCCATTTTATTTCTAAATCATCTTTGAGGAGAGCTTTCTCCCTTTCCAAGGTGATTATGTCTGCTTGACCGTGCCTTTATCTCTTCGATTTCCTCTCAAGAGCTGGGAATCCCTTAACATTGTTGCCGAACCTGCTTATTCTTTCTCACTTCCCCTTCCTATTCGTGGTTACTTCCCTTCAGTCCCATTTACCAACATTTGTTCTTCTAATCCTGCCCATTCATCTTTGTCCGTGCTACCATACCCTATTCCTTTCACATGCCGACTTTCCAATTTTTGTCCAAATAGTCACTTGCCTCAACTGTCGTCCTAAGATCTCTTGGAACCTCTACTTGCCCTCGTCACTTACTCATTCCCTACTTTTCCTTGGTGTTATTACATTAGGACGATCCATTTCTAACCCGTTAAAGACAAACACATTAGCTTGTCCTGTAGCACTTACCGCTTGAACTTCTGTACCTTGCTCAGTCAATAGCCTTAACGTATCACAATATCAGCTATTGGACACAGATACCGATTAGCGTAACCACGCAAAAGGTGTCATAAATGTGTCTTTACTAACGCCTTACTCACAAGGTGTTTCCAACACTATTTGAACTTGTCCTAATCCTGGAGCTGTGACACACCTTCCTTCCCTTCACCGACCTAGTCCACCTTATCCTTTGCGGTCTTTTAGAATTTCCAATCGTTTCTCATGCTTCAAATTCCCCTTAAGTTATTCAAGTTCCTCATACTTCTCCTATATTTATATCTGTGGGATTTCTTAGCGCATTTCTTAAAACCTCAATGATACGTCTTTGGAAACACAGGCTTGATAGTTAATCTCCACTTGAACACCTACTCCTCTTTCCCTTTATGCATAGGTCAATCAAGTGACCTTTATCACTTTCGTCTAACAGCGTAGGGTACCTCTACCGATAAGAGTTACATCTGTTTTGCTACATGATCCCTTATCGTACGACCATAAACGAGTTGAAGTCTTAATAGATCCCAATAAAATTCTATGATGCCTCTCCTTTTAGGTTAAGAGAATCCCTTACTCTTCCGACTAAGTTAATGCTAATTTAACCTTTAGAATTCCCAACAATAACTGTCAATCAGCATGCATAACTACTTTCCATCCCAAATTTCAAGACTCCCAATGATGGCGAAAACATCTTAATCATGATTACCTCTAAATACTTAAGTTATTGGTCCCCTTTAGAATTTTCGCTCATCACTATTAAGTATTACCCTGTAGTAATTACATACGCACATAGAAAATTTCAATAAAAACTCATGTACATGTAATCGACCTGTCTTGAGCTCGGTCTAGAGGGCTATAAAGTGAAGTGTCCTCTCCATTATCCTCCTACCATAGGCTATTCTAGCCATCCTCATCTCTCTCATCTGAATTCGAGGAATACGGATACTCGGGCAACTCCTGGTTCACTGAAGGCCAAGATAAAGGCCGGAATAATCGAAGAACACTCTCAAGCGTGCGGATCGACATAGTGCTCGCCACAGGAGTAGCCGGAGGCGTCGACTACGGACCGATATCACCTCTCGGGATCTCCTCCTTCGTGTCCCATACGAAGCTTTCGACGGTCCGTGTCATAGTTTCTTCCGGTGGATCCTCCTCTCTAGAAGTCGAAATTCTCGGGAGGGTCATCACGAAGGTCCTCGAGGGATCGGTCTCAATGGAATAGCTAAGGCTCCTCTCGCCTTGGTCCCCGGAGCACGTGGTCCCGAATCTACTCTAGGGAGGGTCTTCTTAGCACCCCAGTATGTACGAGGTTGATCTCTTCATCTTTATCAACCGCGCGCTAACCCACCTGGAAAAGAGGGTCGAGGAAATAATCTTTCGTAGACTCGGCCTCTCGGACGATCTAAGATAAAGGAAAGGTCGGTGACTCCTAAGTGCCAGCGACCTCTCCCGTTTATAAGCGTGGCCGGCTTCACACCTATAAACGAACTCTACCGGACACGGTCATCGACAATCCTCGACGAACCTCAAGCCGATACCACTTTTGTCACGACTCAAGCCGATGAGCCGTGACGAGTGCCCGACCACTACTGGCCAAGCACTCCTATGCTTGCATTTACTTCTCACTGGTTAACCTCTAATCATTTTGATAACTCTCATACATGGTCTTAAACCCTCATAACCATAAGATAGGCGCGTATCACTCCATATCGCAATTAAAACAACTAACACCTAACGAACCTCAACGTCCAAAACTACGAGGTGTAACATTTAAACTCGGGCAATGAAAGACAAATAACATTCAAGGCACTTAGACAGGTACAGTTACACATGTTAGGTCTATGTAGTCTAAGTCCACACAGAAGGGTATCCAAGGGGGTTTATCAAAGTTTCCTTTTAGATTATGAAACTAGGTGAATTATATGTAGGCAAAGAGTATAGGAAAGTTTCAAACAGTTCTGCAAATAGCTGAGCCAAGTGACTCAAAGGCAATATGTGTGATTTAAAGCAGATCCATAGGACTAAATTTACAGCAGTCCAAGTCACATGAGGCAATACAAGATATGTAGCAAGAATCAGGGTAAAAAATGAGTGAAACCTGAGGGTTTTGAAACTTTAAACAAAAATAAAAAATGCCTAGACAATATTGGCTAAGGCACAGCACCAAAATAGCATTGAAAGGTTAATAATTAGTAAACTTAGTATGACAGACAAGAAGGGCACATCCTATAATCTTATGAAGGGTTTCAAACACAAGGACTCATACCAACACAATCAAATAACTTCAAGATCCTTATTTGGACTAAAAACAAACCTCAGGACACATCTTATCAGAGAAAACTTTCAAGCAAAGGAGTTTGTATTTAAACAGTGTAAGGAGAAACTCAATACTTTCTCTTCTATTTTTTAAAACAGTAAACTCATTTTTAGGCAAAACACTGATCCAAAACAGAGGGGTAAGGATTAATAGGCAAAAAGGGTCAAAACAGTTGATTTTTTGGACTTAATGAGCACTAAATTGATTCAGGATTTCAATAACAAAAAGAAACAATCAGAGTTGAAAGGGGAAGGGGTTTACACGATTGCAAACTGCATATAGGAGTAGCAAAATGACTTAACAAAGTTGGCAAGTAAATCAGAAATGAAGTTGCAAAGATCAGATAGGCTAATACTCAGACCACAATCTCATAACTCATAGAAAATGAACCACAAAATCCAGAACACAGACTTAACCTCAAACCCCTCTGCTCTAGCCTTATTTTACCCTTTTAAACCATTTTAGGCCCTTTTTGATCAGTTTTAAGCTTATACAAGATCATAGTCCTATCATAAGTGACTTAACTAATCAAAAGTTACATTACCTACTCATTTTTGCTTAAGAACAGACCTTAACAATCACTTTAAGCTACATTTTTTACTTAATTTATAGTTTTACAACCAAAACAAGATATAATGATGCATAAAAAGCAATAAAACAGTAACAGTTTACTTGTATGAATAAGTAAATGAAGAATAGTTTTAAAAGGATGAATGGTTACGGTTATAGTGGGAAACCTAAAGGCCAAATAGGAGAATAGAGTCCAATATCAACACTAGAATAGGAACATCAAAAAACCTTTCTTTCCAGAGAGGGGAAACCTAGTCCCTTTTTTTAAAGCATTCTTAGTATAGTATCTATTCTTTTTTGAAATGCATGTATATATATAGGGTTGTATTACTTATATATAGGGTTGTATTACTTATATAGGGTAATATGTTTGGTATATTGAATGTAAGCTTTTTTCAAAAAAAAAAAAAATACCTCTCTTTCAAAATAGGAATAACAATCTATTTATAGGCTGAAGTAAAAGGCTAGGGGTTCAAATGGGCTAGGATCATATCCTCCAACGGAAATTCCCCCCAAGATTCGAAAAATTTCAGAAACAAACAAGGAATTTTACCGGACTGTACAAAATGGTACTGTCATCTAATCAGAAATGTACACATCTCACAAAAATGTATAATCCATCCAGAAATCGTACAAATACACCATATTATCCCTAAAAATTAGGCAAAAATACAGGAATAGTACATACAGTCATACAATAAGACAGAATTCAACCAACAACAAATTCAAACGGTAATAAATAGTACATAAACAGATAAAAATCCCCAAAAATCGTACTGATTTTGCACAAAGGGCCTTGGAAATTACCTTGGGTCCTTTTGTTTTTAGTGTGTGATGCACAAGATGGCAAAGAACTCTTGGTTCTGCCCATGGCAATTATGCACTCAAAAGGACTCGGCAACATCCTAAGAGTTGCCCTAACTGAGTTAAAAATCATATAAAAACCAAAATAAAACCTGGCACGAGATAGAACACGCCTAGAGAAACAACCTCCTCCCCTCCTGTTATATCCCGTATTTTGTACGTCGGGATACTCCGAGCCAAGTGTGAAAAAATTAAGAATAAGACTATTTTCCGATTTCGCTTTAAGGCATAAGTCGCATATGATTTCATTGGAGGGAAATATTAAGGATAATTTGGGGCTAAAAGTGCAATTATGGAAATTTATATTTCATGAAACATGGGGCCAAAAGTGAAGGTTGGAAACTTGAAATTCAAAAAAAAAGGAAGAGAGGGGTGGCCGGCCACATGGAAGTGTGGGCCATGGCCATGTGTGATAATTATATATGTGTGTATAAGATGAAAATTAAGTCATCTTTATTATGGTTGCCTTAGAAATTTCAAGAAGACTTGAGAAAACTCAAGCATGGCCATTCGGCCATACTCAAAAATCGAGAGGGAGAGAGAGTGAACAAGAGATATTGATCATGAAAAATCCTTCTCTCCTAGTTTTCACACCAATTGAAAGGCCCTCGTTAACGTGGAGTGGTCGTTGGAGCAAGTAAATCATTCGTTGATGTCATGTGAGAGGCTTAGCCGAATGGTGAAGCAACATGGAGAAGGTGAGATTCAATCTTATTTTTCTTATGTTGTGGATGGTTTGTATGTATTGTGAAGTGTGGAAATGAATTAAAATCATGAAAATATGGATGTTGGTGTTAGACCAAATATATATGTTGAGGCCGTGTATGTGTTTTGTATGTAGAAGTAACGAATTAATGGTACTTAGCATGTTTGTGTGTTGTTGTGATGTGTAGAAGTGAATGAAACTCATAAAATGTTGGAGTTGATGTTTGGCCATGTAGGTTGGATGTTGGCCATGTATGTAGTGCTATGTTGGGATGAAGGACTCATTTTATTTAGTATGTTGAGATGTTGTGTTGTGGATTTTACGATGTGAATGAAAGTTTGATGACTTAAATGGAAGTTATAATCGTGTACGGGCTGTTTTGCTAGCTAATGCAAATCAAATATGTTTCCTTGTATTTATGGCAATAATGATGTAAATGTATGGATTATTGGCGTCATTGATGAATTTGGAAGAAAGAAACGTATTGTCGTCGTCCCTATGGAAATTGGTGAATTTGGGTTCCATGGCATATCATTTGGAATGTTCTTAAATCTTGTTTGAAAGGTTGTGGATTGGTGATCGAATATGTGAACATTGGTGTTGAATTGATCATATGTAGTTTATTTGAATATAAATGAAATGTCGTCGAATTGTGTAGAAAGGAATTATTAATGTTTGGATGCATTTTGAATCACTTATGGATATCGTTATCATGCTTGTTGGTTTGGTTGTTGTTGATTTAGCCGAGTTGAATTCTCGGGGATGTCCGGTTATAAAATCTTTGTGAAATTTCGGTAGAAAAAGTAATGGCGTGGAATTGGATTCTTTGATGTTTATGACTAATACTCGATATTTATTGACGTCGTGTAGACCTTGGAGAGTCGAGACTTGAATTCGGATTAGCTTAGGAAGTGGCTAAGGTATGTAAAGCTCACCTTTCTTTCTTTTGGCATGTCTTAGTTAAAAAATAAGTTATGACGCGAATTACGAGGTAACTCTGCTCTTGCGGTCCGAGCATGTTTATGATCCATATTTGTTCTTGATATTCATCTTCTTAAAGTAGTCAATTATGGTCCTTATGTCTCTTTTTGCATAAATGGATTTCAAAGATTTCATAAAAGTTTGTTTTCAAAAAAAAGTTGTTTCCTAAACGATTCCGAAACTACGAACTTCCGTAACTTTCGCATAAAGGCTTGGATCGCCCCGATTTGTTCGTAGAAGGTTTGAAAGCGAATAACGTTCGTAACTTTCCGAGGCGGACTCGGATTGGTTTGGAATATGATTATGATCCTTGTGATTTTGTTAACACGTTTATGATATGCTATGTTTCCGAATAACGTCCGAAAGACATTTGTTATAACTATGGTCCGATTTTTAAATGACATTCCATTTGGACTACTTCATCGAGTCTGTGATTATGATTTTATATGTATATGGTTTCTCACTACTCCACTCGTGCAAGCTCAATATGTCTTTCACCGAGTCCGGGCAGTACGCATTCGTGCGGCTCTCTGCGCATTGTTCACCTAGTCCCTCACTAGAGGGGGCGGGTACGCTATAAATATATATATGATGTGACGATGTGATGAGATGGAGATGGCGGCCAGGATGGTATCCGAGTCCCTTGCTAGCGGGGCGCTTCTGCACGTTATTCACCGAGTCCCTCGCTGGAGGGCGGAGTCACGTATGTATATATATGTGTATCGCATGCATACATGATTATGATATGATGTTACTCACCGAGTCCCTCACTAGGGGGCCGGGTACGGTATAAATGTACGATGATATGACAACATGATTATGATAAGATTTTATTTATCGACATATGCATATGCGTGACAAATGTTTTCAAAAAGGCAAATCTTATGATTTTCTGAACTCTTTACCTCAGTATGATCCCGCTTACTGTATTTCATGCTTTACATACTCAGTACATATTTCGTAAATGTGACCCCTTCCTTCGGGGGGCGTTTCATGCCGCGGTACACCCAATTAGTAAGATGATAGTAGGAGATGTCCCGTCGGATTGGCGACTCCGGTTATCAGAATGCTTTAGGCAGTCAAAGTATCATGATATGGATTCATGTTCGTAACAGAGACTTTGCGAACGTGTTGTGGGTATTAGACGTCGGTTATGTAAATGGCTATGTAAGCCGGTATACTATTATGCGTTGTGTTATAAGTTTCATATGTTGCAAGATTTTATTTGATTTGAGAAAAGCAAAAAGCATATTATTCCTCGGTAAATTTCTGTTATGTATATTTGTGTCATGGTTTGAGGGCCAGCGTGAGTATGAACGTTATGATAGTCCGCGGGTTCGCTCGGCCCTAAATAAGGGTCGGGTGCCCATCACGCCCTAACGGAAATTAGGGTGTGACACCTCCCCCCCCCCCCACAAAATTTCGTGCAAATAGCCATGAAAAAGGGTCGCGATTGTGATGGCAAGAAAGCCTAGGGTTAAGCCGCCATTGATACACGGTGAAGACGAAGAAGAGAAGAGGGGGACTGAATTTTTTGTTTTAAAACTTCAGACCCGGCCCTTTATATACGCCCCCCTCCCAAAAAAGTTATTTAACAAGTTTAAAATGGCCCCTTTAGTTCAAAACGTCATTTAAAAGATCCTTTGTGCATAAATTAAATAAGAATGCACAATTTCATGAAACTACGTATTTGTATAAAACTAACACGTATGTTCGTATTTTAAAAAAATAAAGTTCATAATATGTCGTTTTAAAATAGGAGCTTCGATACGAACCTAATATTGACATAGTTCCGAACAATATTTAAAAATGCAAAAAAATGCGGTCAAGAGTATCGTAATTCATACGTTGTTTAAATTAAAAAATTTCCCGAACGAGATGGAACAAGATGCGTATTTTCTTTTCAAATCACATTTGTGAAAGTAAATAACTCGTAATTTCTTGTAAATTGTTAATTTTTATGAAAAATAATAATTAAACGTCAATTTTTGCCATTTTCTCGGGATCTTTGAATTTTTAATTTTCTAAGGGTATCCTCACCCCGACCTGGACTCTGGAAATATGAAAATTAAAATATAAGTTTTCTACGATGAAAATTAGGTGTCAACAGCTACCACATTGGCTTTCCCAGGATGGTACAGAATAGAGATGTCATAGTCCTTTAAGAGCTCCACCCATCGGTACTGTCTGGAATTAAGATCTCTCTGGGTAAACACATGCTGAAGACTACGGTGATCGGTGAAAACCTCACAATGAACACCGTACAAATAATGCCTCCAAATCTTCAAAGAGAAGACCACGACCAACAACTCCAAATCATGGGTAGGGTATGTCACGACCCAACTAGTGGGCCATGACGGGTACCCGGAGCTGGCTACCGAGCACCACTCATCATGCTATCTATCATACATAACCTGGACATATATCATTTCAACATAAAACTTGTCATAAACCAATTTCTGAATCTCCCAAAACATGTATATATGCATAGGCCTACGAGGCTACAAAAAGATGCACAAAATATACAACAAGAAGTCTAATAACATCTACAACCCACACATAAGTATCTACGAGCCTCTAACTGGAGTACTGAAGTCATAAGGACCGGACAGGACCTCGCCATGCCCCAAATATGTGCACAAAAGAATATATCAATAAATAGCACCTCCGGAGTAGTGGAGTGCTCTGTGTAACGACCAATAGGCTCCTATGAATCTATCCGCCTCCACTGTCTGCAGGCATGAACACAGCGTCCATAAAAGAAAGGACGTCAGTACGAACAATGTACTGAGTATGTAAGGCATATATGATAACATGATAAGGAAATATAGAAAACATAAGAAGAAAGTATAACTACAACTACTTGCCTCTTGAGGCGGAATCATGCATGCTCATTTTTATCTTTAAAACGTATCACATACACATACATAAGCTGTCTGAATCAATAACATCATTAGCCCACGTCCGGGGCAATCATTTCATGCCGCCCACTAGTAGTGTCTGCCCATGCCATAAAGACAAGGTGTAATAAGCCGCCCGCCTTAGCGGTGCTGCCCGGCCATCTAGGCATGGTGTAATCATCATTATACACTCAACATGAAGCATGCATAAGAGCACAGGTAAAGCTGTAACTCTATCAGAGTGACGTAAGGTCGGCAACCTCTGATTATCTTATGGAACCATCATAATCATCATGTCTCACCTTGAAGGAACAAGCATTATGAGGTGAGACTATCAATAATGAATAACAATTGAGAAAATCATACATCAAGATCATTAATCCCATAATAGCATCCTTTCATAAGCTTTAGAATCTCTAGACATAGAATCATCATTATCATTATCATTATCATAATGCATCTCTATCTTTATCTTAGGAGAAGCTCTTAATAATCATAGACTTATAGCTTTCTGGATGTAAGAAAGTCATGGAAAAGTAGGGGAAATCATGTTATAAGAGTCATGCCTTAGAAAGAAGGGAGAATAGCCTTACATACCTTTACGCCTCTCTAGCCTTGTCGACTAAACGCTTCCCTCCAAGTTCACTATTCTACATTTAAGAGAATTCGTACTAAGGTTAGATAACCGGAATCATACTTTAGGTCTCAACTAGCACAACTAAGGGCTAACGAAAATTGGGCAGCACCTCCTTTGTTTCAACAACTTCCTCCATACAATAAACAACTCCTAAACTTTAATAACAACACCCATAATATCATAATCCATAAACTTCACTAAGCTAGACATTATTCAATTCTCAAAATCCCCTTTCAAAGTCATCCATAACCACGAATGTGACACAACATCATATTCATTCACATATAATGCTTCTACAAGATCCTTAATGTCATTCATAACAAGATTACATTCATGATATATCAAGAACTATGATTCAAGATAAGTTACTATTCAAGAATACCACTATTCCCATATTTAAACTTCCTACTCCACTTTCTTCCATAATCCAAATCTTTCAACCACTCAATATTTTTAGTAACATGAAATAGACATAAAACTCACCTTTGATTATGTAGGAATGAACTTTGGATGAAGATACTTCACTTGAAGAAACCCTAACTTCAATTCCAAAGGAATTTCTAGCTTCCATTAACCCTAATGAACACCCATACACTTGATTTCCTTTGATTATTGGTATTTGATCTTTGATCTCCCTTGAATTTGTGTTAATAAGATGTTGGAATATTCTAGAGTTCTTGAGAGGAGTGGAGAAGATGGAAAAATGAAAAATTAGAACTTAGAATTATATTTATACTTGGAAATTAACTCAGCCCAATGGGATTATACGGACCCTTATACGATCCGTATAATATTATAAGGTCCGTATAAGTGACCGTATAACTCCATAAGTGATGGCCCTTCACTGTAACAGTTATACTGACCATTATACCGTATAAATGGTCGTATAACCCACCTTCTTCCCGAACTTGTTCTCGTCGTTTCGTTTGATCTCCAATCCTTATGGGACCTTCTTAACACTTGTTTAACACTTCATTAACAATCTAAATATCCTCATAACTCCTCTCCAAGGCATTACCAATCAATCCTTAACTCAACAGTTTGCAAAGTATTTCCCAAACACAACTTATACTTCACCTTCCTTTGACGAACTTAGTTTCACTAATTCATATAACTTCAAAATCTTATCGTATGCACTTTAAAGCCACCAAATACCCTTCTTACGATCATAAGAGCCTCATGTTCACCTTAAGCTTGCGTTAGTATATTTACGACACAACAACATAAAATTTTCGAGGTGTACCACTCTCCCCCCCTTAAGAACATTCATCCTCGAATGTTAAGTTCTCGGGAATTCTACAGAAATTTCGCCAGGATTTCCCCTATAATATTGCACTACCATCTTGTCACAACACCCAAAATAACATCGCCACACAGGGCTACACCTACAATAGCAAGAAAAACATGGCCACACATGACCAAAACATTAAAAGAAAGCATTACATACCTTATTCCAATGGTATCTCATCTTGAACCTCTTCCGGGGGTGGAAACAATTGCAGATATCTGGACTTCATATCTTCTTCTGCTTGCCAAGTCATCTCTTCTCTATTGTTATTCTTCCACAGAACCTTAACTGAGGCTACATCTTTAGTTCTGAGTCTCCGCACTTGCCTATCTAGTATGGCAATGGGTACCTCTTCATAAGCCAACTTCTCGGTAACTTGAACATCATCCACTGGCACGATTCTAGATAGATCTCCAACACATTTGAGGAGCATTGACACATGAAAAACTGGGTAGACTGATTCAAGCTCTGAAGGTAAATCTAGTTCATAAGCCACTTGGCCCACCTTGCGTACAATCTTGTAAGGCCCAATATACCAGGGACTGAGCTTGCCCTTCTTATCGAATCTCATTACGCCTTTCATCGACGACACTTTCAAGAATACCCAATCATTGATTTGGAATTCTAAGTCTCGTCAACGGTTGTCCGCATAAGATTTTTGGCGACTTTGGGCTGTCAACAATCGGTCTCTGATACGCTTGATCTTTTTCCATCGCTTGAATCAATTACGGGACCTATCGGTTGGGTCTCTCCCGACTACAAACCATCCAATTGGCGACCTACACTTCCATACGGAGCTTCAAATACGGAGCCATCCGGATCTTGGAATGATAATCGTGTTATAGGCAAATTCAATAAGTGGCAAATGATCATCCCAATTGCCTCTGAAATCCAGTACACATGCCCGCAATATATCTTCTAAGGTCTGAATAGTGGTTCAGCTTGTCCATCAGTCTGTGGATGAAATGCAGTGCTAAGCCTCACTTGAGTTCCCAAACCTTCTTGAAAGGATTTCTAGAATTTAGCAGTAAATTTTTCTCCCCTATCTGTGATAATAGACACTGGAACACTATGAAGCCGTACTATTTCTTTAAGATACAACCTTGCATAGTCTTCTGCTGAATATGTGGTTTTGACCAGAAGAAAATAGGCTGATTTCATAAGTCTGTCCACGATTACCCATATGAAATTATACTTACGCCGAGATCGAGTCAAACCTACAATAAAATCTATGTTGATCACCTCCCATTTCCAGGTTACGCCGAGAACGAGTCAAACCTACAATAAAATCTATGTTGATCACCTCCCATTTCCAGGTTGGAATTTCCATGGCTTGCAATAATCCTCCTGGCTTTTGATGCTCAATTTTCACTTGTTGGCAATTCGGGCATTGAGCTACAAACTCCGCTATATCTTTCTTCATTCCATCCCACCAATATATTGACTTAAGATCATGATACATCTTTGTTGCTCCTGGATGAATAGAATAGCGAGAGTAATGAGCTTCTTCTAGAATCTGACGACATAGTCTTGCAATATCTGGAACACATAGCCTGCCTCGGTACCTGAGAACTACATCTGTAGAAACCTCAAATGGTGACTTTTCTTTCTGAGGAAGTGTATCTCTATAGTGACTCAACTGGGGATCTTCATATTGACGCCTTTTCACTTTCATGTCTAAGGATGAAACAACTGGGTTATGAACGATGACTCCTGCATTGCCCGAATCGATTAAATGAACTCCTAGGCTAGCTAGCTGGTGGAGCTCACAGACTAATTCTTTCTTCTCTAGTTGAATATCGCATAAACTGCCCATAGATTTGCGGCTAAGAACATCGGCCACCACATTTGCTTTTCTCGGATGATATAGAATATTCACATCACAATCTTTCAATAATTCTAACCATCGCCTCTGCCGTAGATTCAAACCCTTCTGCTTGAATTGAAGATATTGTCACACCCCAACTTTTAATAGGGCATGATGGGCACCCGACCCTTACTTAGGGCCGAGCGAACCCGGCCGATCCTCGCTGATACTCATAATCTTACTGGACTCTTAAATCATGAAATGAATACATAATGTAAGCTTTAAAAAAAACATGCTTTTCGTCCATCTCAGATCTAGTAAAAGTTGTAATCATATGAAATCTGTAACGTAATGCATAATGATACATCGGCTTACAGAGCCGATTACAAGACTGACATGTTATATACGTGGCTCTGTCTGCAAAGTCTCTAACATAAACAAAGATACCATAGCATAGATAATCTGACTCGGCAGCACTCCGGAAGGAAAAAGAGCTCGCCAATCCAGCTGGAACATCTTCTACTAAAGATCCCTCTGCTCGTGCAGCTATCCCCTTTGCGTGGCATGAAACGCGACCCCGAAGAAAGGGGGTCAATACGGGATATGTACTGAGTATGTAAAGCATGGAATACAGTAAGGGGAATCATACGAAGTAAGGAGTATAGAAAATAGTACAGAACCGTAAAACCACAAGGCTTGCCTTTGAAACATAAACCATGCATGTCAATATCATAGCCAATTCATTATGGGACTTAGAAACATAAGTGAATAATCATCTTGTACATATGCATATATATATATATATATATATATGTCCGGCCATCTAGTGAGGGACTCGGTAAATAAAATCATCATGACATCATACCATCATATATATATATACCGTACCCAGCCCTCTAGTGAGGGACTCGGTGAATAGAATCATCACATCATCATGTCATCATATCATCATATATATATCGTACCCGGCCCTCTAGTGAGGGACTCGGTGAATAGAATCATCATATGCCATCCTAGCCGCCATCCCCATATCATCATATCATCATGTCATCATATAATCATATATATATACCGTACCCGTCGGTGAACAATGCAGTGAAACTGTGCACGAATACATACTCGGCCCGGGACTCGATGAAAGATATAATAACAGCTAGCACGAGCAGAGTAGTGAGAAACCATATGCATATAAATCATCATTTCAGACTCGATGGATAAGTAAGTAATCATGCTCGAGCATTAAAACGATAGTCATATTAAATCCGTTCTAATTGCCATTAGGACTACGTTAAAGGGAATCTTAGGGATCGTAGGCATGTATCAAACCAATCCGAGCCCGCCCATGAAGGTTACGGGCATTAATCATTATAGAATCTTTTACGAACGTATCAAAGCAATCCGAGCCCATTTATGAAAGTTAGGGACATTATTCATTATAGACTCTTTAGGAACAGGATCTCTTTATGCACCATGTACTATCCGATCATACAAAGACTCGAGGGCAATAGCCGTGACCGTATTAAGAATGCGAATATCAAGAAGTGAATAAGAATCGTAGACATGCTCAGATCTTATGAATGGAGTTACCCCAAGGCTCGTATTATATCATACCTTACTTACATCTAAGACATGCCAAAAGAAAGAAAGGTTAAGCTTTACATACCTGTTCCACCTCTTATTAGCTACGCTTATTCATCCAAGCTCGTAAGCCTACACTTAAAAGGATTCACCCTAACGTTAGACTCTTTATTGCACACTTGTTCCAAATTTCAAATCAAACTACTCTATATTCTCGAAAATCGAGGCAGCATCTCCCCCGTTTATATGCCTAGCCCAAAATTACAATTCAGCAACCAATCAACAACAACAATAATACCAACATCAACAACACTATTATTCATACCAACATATTCCATAAACATCCCACATGACATTTTTTAACATACAACAACAATATGCACTTTCTTCCATCCCAATCAAGGAGTATAATCTCATCAACATGCCAACAATTTTAGATACCATTTTTGTATCCATAGATCAGTCCATCCACACGGCCACAACACGTTCAAAACAGCCCATAAACACAACAACTACAATACAACACTCTATGACCTTTTCTCCATAACTAGTTTCATTTTTAAGGCTTGCTAGACCTTCAAATAAACTCAACATAAAAGATGGGATAAATAACATACCTTATACTTGAAAAAACTCAGCCACATCAACCTTTTCCAACACCAAGCTTAAGTAGAAGCAAGAACAATCACCTTTCACGGACTAGTTTGGCGTAATCTTGTCAAATTCTTGATTTATCGGACTATAATGCTTGGGGGAGGTGTAGAGAATTTTCTAGGACCCTTTGGAATGTTATTATGCTGAAAAAACGGGGTTTATGGGGGTATTTATACCCCTCCTAGGTCGGTTTCACCGACCTTCTCACGTGGGGCCCGCGGAGCCATTTGGCAGCTTAGGGTCTTGCTCTTAAAATGTCCATAGCTCTTGATTCCGGCATCGTGTGAGGGCCCACGACCTATTTTTGGAAATCTCTTTCAATTATCTACAACTTTTATTCTTGGTGTTTTCCAAATTCCAAACTTATAATGTCGTTTTTGCCCCTCCAAGTCAACTCATCCGAAAACGTTTCCTTAAATCGTCCTTTTGGAGGGCTTATGTCCATATTTGGCGTATGGGTCCTTCTTAGGACTTGCTCAACTTTTCATGTACTACTTGTATCACTTATAATATATCCTTTGCAAAATTCTGACATGTGGGCCCCACCTTAACTCATGATTTCGAGGGCTATCATCGAGTGATCATGTTAACCGATTTACTCCATACAATCTCCAAATGTCATCTATATGTTCTTATGCTCAGATAACATAATCTTCATCCATAATCCTTGTGTAACTCGCTCTCCCCGAGCTCATACTAAGCGTCTTCACCTTGATAACGCGAAATTTTCCAAGGTGTAACATCCTTCCCCTTAGAAACATTCGTCCTCGAATGTTAAACTAGTATTACGGGTCTTATAGGCACTTCGGGGAGTTCCTTTTATAGCTACCACATACGCTTTATTTATCAATCAACATAACCACTCTAGGAATTTAGATAACCGTAGGCATAGGAAATAAGTAGGGATACTTAATCTTCATCTCCCCTTCGCTTCCTGTGTCATCTCCTCCCCCGTTATTGTTCCGCCACAATACCTTAACGGAAGTCACGTTTTTAGTACGCAACTTTCTGCTCGACGATCCGGTAGCTACGTGTTTTCCTCGTACGCTAGCTCTTCTGCTACCTGGACATCATCCACAAAGAATACCTTAGAAGAGTCATACTTCCGCAGAGTGCGAGGTAAGTTTGTCATGAAGTCCATATTCTGGAATCTTCAGCCTCATGTATTTATTCTCGATTCCTTTAAACGACCTTAGCTGTCACTCTAACTTTTGCTCTTAGTCTCTATCTTTGGAGTTAGTTATCAAGTAGCAATGAAGTCCCCTCATCTAGTAACCCTACATAGCCGCTCCCTGCTTTAACTATCATCAGCTGGTATGATTCTGAAAGAATTTGACATATAAATTCACCCTCTTTTAGTAACCAGCTAGTTCTGATCATCTTGCTTAAATCATCTTATAATCCCCTTTACTCAACTTGTAGCATTCTAGGCACATTATCTCGCGTCGTCTCTTTATCTTTAATTCAAACTCTTCTATTATCCATTTGCTCAGATCTTGCCCTTAACATTCCGGTCACTCATTATATGGCAATCTTTACACGAATATGCGGAGGTGCTCAATTAGCACAAGAAATACCTTAGCGTGGCTTCACTAATTCTTATGTGTTACTTTGTCTTCGCCTCTCTTATCTTATAACCGGTATCGGGATAGATCTGTGGTTCAACCATAGCCATGTCCTGTTTGCCCTCAATACTAATTTTGTCTCGAATTTAGCTTAAACCACCTTTACATCTTTCCTTAATGCACCCGCATTATAACCGCATCGTTATTACCGAATCCAAACTTCTCTCATTAATTATTCGCTTGGTCTCATACCTAGCATATAAATATTCATAGGTGACATAACTACTCCCGTACGACTTGTATAAAGTACATTCAACCATAGTCACGGTCTTTCCTTCTCCCGGTTTATTCTACTTCATATATCCCCTCCATACTAACATTCGCTTGTAGCCTGTCTTGTCATACTCCTTTCCCTTCCTTTATTCACTCCTTTGATTTTCTCCTTTCCTACTATAGGAGGTTTTCTATCATTAGCGAACAACTCTATTGCCCACATCTTAGCCTCTAATCCATCATAGCAGTGTTATCTTTCACAATGTCTCCGTAAGTTACTCGTTACTTTCCCTTGTCGTACTCTCTCCCTTTTTAAGCATCCACTTTCCAATGTCATATCATTTAAGATCTCCACAATTAATTCTCAGCACTATCTCAATTACCATCCTGACTTCTACCCCTTTATTGTCAAGCTTTTTAGATCTTACTAACTTGTCTCAACAAGGAATCTTACCTGTAGCCCAAGCATCCGTATCAAATATATTGTAGTGTCGATTGTCTCCATCTTACACTTGCGTCTCTCGCACTCGCTTCCCCCCTTAAGGGTGTACTTATACTATTATCCGATTATACTTTGCCTATGTCCGTATTTCCAATCTCAATTAGCGGCACTTTTATTTCGACATTTTGATCCCTTGCTTTCCATCTACTCACTTTCTTTCTTTTCTAAACATCATTGTACTAGAACTTTCCAAGCTTAACTTTGTAGTGAAAACAACATCGGCTTGCCTTGTAACATTCTTTGTGCCCTTTATTTTTCTTTCCACTTGAACTTCGTTACCCTGTCCAATTAATGCCTTCCATATACCGCAACGTTGGTTGCCGAATACACATATCCGCCGATATAGCCATGTATGGGACATCGTGTACATACCTATATACATATATATTTTCTACTATCTTTCTTACAAAATATTTCCAAACGCTATTCAACTTACCCGCTTTCTAGAGCCGTGATGCACCTTCTTTCTCTTCAATTCGATCGCCCGTCCTATGTGACCTCATAAGGTTTCCGCCCACCCTGTATACTCTAATTTCCCTTAGGCTACTCTAGCTTCCCGTTTCGTTCTCCTGTGTCTGACTTATAGAACTTTTAGTACACTTCCCAGGGGGTCACCCATCCTAAAGTTTCTCTCATTCCAGCACGCTTAACCTTGGGAACCCTGATGAAATACGATACTTTAATGCTAGTATGATAGCGTTCACCTCACCGCATGACCTTCATCATGTAATCTGGAGTAAGTTGAATTCTTAACAGGTTTCGAAACGTTCTCATAACACATCTCCCTCCGAATTAGAAAGGGTCTCTTACTCTTCTGACTCCACAATTACTATTTTAGCCCTTCCTCAATCCTCAATATTCCCTTTTCACCTATGGATATGACTACTTTCCGTCCTAGACTTCCAGATTCCCAATGGTGGTGAACACACCTCGATCGCCGTTACTTATAAATACTTGGTTATCGGCCTTTGGATTTCTGCTCTCATTTTACCTCGTTCCTCATATTCCCGTCACTTATAGTACTCGTATCCTTGGCTACACATGTCATGGTCTATTACTACACTGTTATCTCGCTTTCTTCTTATTTCCTTCTTCTAATTACCCTTTCTTTTCTTACACTCGCTATAATTTCCGTTAGTATATAACCCTTATTCCAAACTTCCCATACAGAACTTGATAAGCCTTCCTTATTCGTTCTATAGCTCGCTTTTCCGTTTCACACTTGCCTTTATATTCTAGCTACATAGATCACATCATAGCTTTGGCCACCTTCTCACTAGGCTTTACTTATTTTCGTAACAATCCTCATTATATTCACATTATATCTTATTCGTAATCAATCCTATAATGTAACACTTCTTAACCCTTTACTTGAAAAAAACTCAGCCACATCAACCTTTTCCAACACCAAGCTTAAGTAGAAGCAAGAACAATCACCTTTCACGGACTAGTTTGGCATAATCTTGTCAAATTCTTGATTTATCGGACTACAATTCTTGGGGCAGGTGTAGAGAATTTTCTAGGACCCTTTGGAATGTTATTATGCTGAAAAAATAGGGTTGATGGGGTATTTATACCCCTCCTAGGTCGGTTTCACCGACCTTCTCACGTGGGGCCCGGGAGCCATTTGGGCCTTAGGGTCTTGCTCTTAAAATGGCCATAACTCTTGATTCCGACATCGTGTGAGGGCCCACGACCTATTTTTGGAAATCTCTTTCAATTATCTACAACTTTTATTCTTGGTGTTTTTCTAAATTCCAAACTTATAATGCCGTTTTTCCCCCTCCAAGTCAACTCATCCGAAAACGTTTCCTTAAATCGTCCTTTTGGAGGGCTTATATCCATATTTGGCGTATGGGTCCTTCTTAGTACTTTCTCAACTTTTCATGTACTACTTGTATCACTTATAATATATCCTTTACAAAATTCCGACATGTGGGCACCACCTTAACTCATGGTTTCGAGGGCTATCATCGAGTGATCATGTTAACCGATTTACGCCATACAATCTCCAAATGTCATATATATGTTCTTATGCTCAGATAACATAATCTTCATCCATAATCCTTGTGTAACTCTGCTCTCCCCTGAGCTCATACTAAGCCGTCCACAGTCTTGATCGCGAAATTTTCCAAGGTGTAACATCCTTCCCGCCTTAGAAACATTCATCCTCGAATGTTAAACTAGTCTTACAGGGTCTTATAGGCACTTCGGGGAGTTCCTTTTATAGCTACCACATACGGTTATTTATCAATCAACGTAACCACTGCGGGAATTTAGATAACTCCGTAGGCATAGGAAATAAGTAGGATACTTATTCTTCATCTCCCCTTCGGCTTCCCGTGTCATCTCCTCCTGTTCATCGTTCCGCCACAATACCTTAACGGAAGTCACGCTTTTAGTACGCAACTTTCTCGACTGACGATCCGGTAGCTACAGGGTTTTTCTCGTACGCTAGCTCTTCTGCTACCTGGACATCATCCACAAAGAATACCTTAGAAGAGTCATACTTCCGCAGAGTGAGAGGTAAGTTTGTCATGAAGTCCATAATCTGGAATCTTCACCTCATGTATTTCTTCTCGATTCCTTTAAAAGACCTTAGTCATCACTCTACCTTTTGCTCTTAGTCTCTATCTTTGGAGTTAGTTATCAAGTAGCAATGAAGTCCCCTCATCTAGTAACTCTACATAGCCGCTCCTCGCTTTAACTATCATCACTGGTATGATTCTAAAGAATTTGACATATAAATTCACCCTCTTTTAGTAACCACTAGTTCGATCATCTTGCTTAAATCATCTTATAACCCCTTTACTCAACTTGTAGCATTCTAGGCACATTATCTCGCGTCGTCTCTTTATCTTTAATTCAAACTCTTCTATTGTCCCTTTGCTCAGATCTTGCCCTTAACTTTCCGGTCACTCATTATGTGGCAATCTTTACACGAATATGCGGAGGTGCTCAATTAGCACAAGAAATACCTTAGCGTGGCTTCACTAATTCTTATGTGTTACTTTGTCTTCGCCTCTCTTATCTTACAACCGGTATCGGGATAGATCTGTGGTTCAACCATAGCCATGTCCTGTTTGCTCTCAATACTAATTCAAATCGCAAAGAATTTAGCTTAAACCACCATTACATCTTTCCTTAATGCACCTGAATATTATAACCGTATCGTTATTACCGAATCCAAACTTCTCGATTAAGTATTCGCTTGGTCTCATCCCTAGCATATAAATATTCATAGGTGACATAACTACTCCGTACGACTTGTATAAAGTATATTCAATCTTAGTCACGGTCTTTCCTTCTTCTCGGTTCATTCTACTTTACATATCCCTCCGTACTAACATTCGTCATGCAGCCTATCTTGTCATACTCCTTTCCCTTCCTTTATTCACTCCTTTGATTTTCTCCTTTCCTACTATAGGAGGTTTTCTATCATTAGCGAACAACTCTATTGCCCACATCTTAGCCTCTAATCCAAAGATAGCAAGCAGTTATCTTTCACAATGTCTCCGTAAGTTACTCGTTACTTTCCTTGTCGTATTCTTTCCCTTTTTAAGCATCCACTTACCAATGTCGTATCATTTAAGAGCTCCACAATTAATTCTCAAAGACTATCTCAATTATCATCCTGACTTCTACCCCTTTATTGCTGGCTTTTAGATCTTACTAACTTGTCTCAACAAGGAATCTTACCTGTAGCCCAAGCATCCGTATCAAACATATTGTAGTGTCGATTGTCTCCATCTTACACTTGCGTCTCTCGCACTCGCTTCCCCCCTTAAGGGTGTACTTATACTATTATCCGATTATACTTTGCCCTATGTCCGTATTTCCAATCTCAATTAGGCGGCACTTTTATTTCGACATTTTGATCCCCTTGTTTTCCATCTACTCACTTTCTTTCTTTTCCAAACATCATTGTACTAGAACTTTCCAAGCTTAACCTGTAGTGAAAACAACATCAGCTTGCCTTGTAACATTCGTGCCCTTTATTTTTCTTTTCACTTGAACTTCGTTACCCTGTCCAATTAATGCCTTCCATATACCGCAACGTTGGTTGCCGGAATACACATATCCGCTGATATAGCCATGTATGGGACATCAGGTACATACCTATATACATATATATTTTCTACTATCTTTCTTACAAAATATTTCCAAACGCTATTCAACTTACCCTGCTTCTAGAGCCGTGATGCACCTTCTTTCTCTTCACTGGTTCAGTCTGCCTCGTCCGATGTGACCTCTTAAGGTTTCCGCCCACTCTGTATACTCTAATTTCCCTTAGGCTACTCTAACTTCCCGTTTCGTTCTCCTGTGTCTGACTTATAGAACTTTTAGTACACTTCGCAAGGGTTCACCCATCCTAAAGTATCTCTCATTCCAAAGACGCTTAACCTTGGGAACCCTGATGAAATACGATACTTTAATGCTAGTATGATAGCGTTCACCTCACCGCATGACCTTCATCATGTAACTGGAGTAAGTTGAATTCTTACGTGTTCGAAACGTTCTCATAACACATTTCCCTCCGAATTAGAAAGGGTCTCTTACTCTTCTGACTCCACAATTACTATTTTAGCCCTTCCTCAATCCTCAATATTCCCTTTTCACCTATGGATATGACTACTTTCCGTCCTAGACTTCCAGATTCCCAATGGTGGTGAACACACCTCGATCGCCGTTACTTATAAATACTTGGTTATCGGCCTTTGGATTTCTGCTCTCATTTTACCTCGTTCCTCATCCTTTCTATAACCGGGTCTTTCACATTCCCGTCACTTATAGTACTCGTATCCTTGGCTACACATGTCATGGTCTATTACTACACTGTTATCTCGCTTTCTTCTTATTTCCTTCTTCCAATTACCCTTTCTTTTCTTACACTCGCTATCATTTCCGTCAGTACATAACCCTTATTCCAAACTTCCCATACATAACTTGATAAGCCTTCCTTATTCGTTCTATAGCTCGCTTTTCCGTTTCACACTTGCCTTTATATTCTAGCTACATAGATCACATCATAGCTTTGGCCACCTTCTCACTAGGCTTTACTTATTTTCGTAACAATCCTCATTATATTCACATTATATCTTATTCGTAATCAATCCTATAATGTAACACTTCTTAACCCTTTACCCTTTCTGATCAACTTTATCCTTAATATCTCACAAGCTGTCTTATCAATACATTCATATCCATCACAATTCTTTTCCTCTGTACTCTTGTCTTAATCATACTATTACTTCTTTTAACTATAAGCTCGTCATAATTCATCCCTGCTTATCAATTCAGTCGGTACCTTAATATAACTCTCTATCAAGGTTTGCCAGCCTTTTCTAAATCATCTCTTAGTATCACAAGCCCTTTCCAATTTCTTTTTACCATATCGATATCGACCTCCTAATTGCTATCACCTTCAATTCAAAGATTTAACTTCTTTCCTGATGTCAGCCGTACTCGTAGCTTAATCAAATCTTATCATTACTATTGGCACGACCTTTCAAGACATGTTACAAACCTATATCTCATTCTTTCTTTATTTCTAGGAAAATTTTGGCGAGTTTCTCCGTAATTGTTACTATCTCAAAACCTCGCACGCGTAAAATACCAACAATGCCTCACGGGGCAACATATGTATATACGTATATCATATCATATCACAAACACACAATGGCTCCCAATATCAACAACAAGACGAAAATGATGAACATACCTCGTATGCCCAACTCAAACCGCACCCGTTACACTTTCTTTTTTACTTTCCCTTTTAATCTTCAACTTGTATTTCAATCGTACTTCAATATCTTACCCGACATATATCTTTCATACCTTTGCTTACCTGCGTGCTTTGTAACTTCCAATATCGCTAGTCACTTTCTTCTGTCAATGCCATTCTTCTGCTGAAATCAAAGGTTAGTATAAGGAATCTCATTCCCTATGACTTGGCTCTATGGCACGATCTTAGATGTGAAAGAAGAGTAACCACCCTAGATGCCCCGCAGCCTCCTGTTTATAAATGTGGCGCGCTTCACACCATAAACAAGACTCTACTGGATACGACTTTGCAGACAACCCCTAGGACGAACTGCTCTGATACCAATTTGTCACACCCCAACTTTTAATAGGGCATGATGGGCACCCGACCCTTACATAGGGCCGAGAGAACCCGCTGATCCTCGTGATACTCATAATCTTACTGGACTCTTAAATCATGAAATGAATACATAATGTAAGCTTTAAAAAAAACATGCTTTTCGTCCTTCTCAGATCTAGTAAAAGCTGTAATCATATGAAATCTGTAACGTAAAGCATAATGATACATCGGCTTACAGAGCCGCTTACAAGACTGACATGTTATATACGTGACTCTGTCTGTAAAGTATCTAACATAAACCAAGATACCATAGCATATATACTTCCGACTCGCGGACTCGAAGGAAATGGAGCTCGCCAATCCGGCAGAACATCTTCTACTAGCATCCTCTACTCGTTCGTATACACTGCGTAGAATGGAAACGCGACCCCGAAGAGGGGGTGGAGACGGGATATGTACCGAGTATGTAAAGCATGGAATACGATGCAGAAATGTAATCGCATCAAGTAAGGAGTATAGAAAATAGTGTTATATCCCGTATTTTGTACATTGGGACAATTCGGTTTAACTATGGTAAGTTAGGGACAAAACCATTCCTTGATGCAAAGTCAGGACTTTTGACCTTTGATTTTATTTTGAGATATAATTTATTCATGAATTTGTTGCCATGGAACATTTAGGAAAATTTGGGACCAAAAGTGATATAATTGGAAGTTGCAAATCATGCAATTTTTGGCCCTTTGGCGCGTGAGTGGGAGGTGGCTCCCACACATGTCAGGCTAATTTTAATTGGTCCAACACATGTGTGGTCTATGGACACATGTATAACCCTTGTGGAAGATTAAAAGATGACTTCTAAGTCATCTATTCTCATTCTATACTTAGAAGAAAAAAAATAAGAAGTTGAAGAGCAAAAACAAGGCTCTCGGCCAAGAACCTTATTTTTCAAGTCCAAAAATTAGCCATCCCAAAACTATTTCCTTGGTGTAAATCCATCAATTGGAGGTCCCTAAGTAACGTGGAAGTGTTGTTGGAGCGATCAAACTACTAGTTTTCATCCTAGCTAACCCTAGCTAGTTGTGAAGTTGAAGGAAGAAAGGTAAGATTTAGTCATGTTTTATGTGTTATGAATGATGTATACATGTTTTACTATGTTAAAATGGAGGAAATTCATGAAATATGGCATGTTGGAGTTGAGGTGTGTGTGTATGTGTGTGTAGGTGTGTGTGTTGTGTTGTGTTGAATTAATGAATTAAAGTCTAGTTAGCATGTTTTGATTGTTGTAGAGGAAGAAATAGATGAGAATCATCAATATGTGTATGTGTAATGTTGGCCGAAAATGGGGCATATTATATGACAAATGAATGGATCAATTCTAATTAGTGTTTTGAATGTTGTCGTTATGAATTCTATGTTGGAAATGAGTTTAATGACTATGGTCTGATTTGAAGGTTTTTGTGCATTTGATGTAATTTGTATATTTATGAGAATGACATCGTTATAGTGTGGATTGTTGATGCCAATCATGAT